>NC_091206.1:35435393-35477298 GCF_040958095.1 Procambarus clarkii | reverse complement strand
TTTCCTTATTCTCATATCAGATATAGACAAAAATACAAGTCACAGCTTCGTATCATCCTTTGCAGATGACACAAAAATCAGTATCAAAATTACCTCGGCTGAGGACATTGAAAAACTTCAAGCTGATATTAATAAAGTTTTCGACTGGGCATCAGAAAATAACATGATGTTTAACAGTGATAAATTCCAGGTACTCAGGTACGGTAAAAATGAGGACCTTAAACATAATACAGAGTACAAAACACAATCAAATGTACCCATAGTAGGAAAACAGCATGTAAAGGATTTGGGAATAATAATGTCTGACGACCTAACGTTTAAGGAGCATAACCAAGCAAATATTGCGACAGCCAGAAAAATGATAGGATGGATTACGAGAACTTTCAAATCCAGGGATCCCATCACAATGGTTGTACTCTTCAAGTCACTTGTGTTGTCCCGTCTTGAGTACTGCTCAGTACTCACTTACCCCTTCAGAGCAGGAGAGATTGCTGAAATAGAGGGAATACAGAGAACATATACGGCACGCATAGACGCAATACAGCACCTAAATTATTGGGATCGTCTCAAAGCCCTCCAAATGTACTCACTAGAAAGAAGACGAGAGAGATATCAAATAATATACACCTGGAAGATACTGGAGGGCCAAGTACCAAATCTACACAGTAAAATAACAACGTACTGGAGTGAACGACATGGAAGAAAATGTAGAATAGAACCAGTGAAGAGCAGAGGTGCCATAGGCACAATCAGAGAACACTGTATAAACATCAGAGGTCCGCGGTTGTTCAACGTCCTCCCAGCAAGCATAAGAAATATTGCCGGAACAACCGTGGACATTTTCAAGAGGAAACTAGATTTATTCCTCCAAGGAGTGCCGGACCAACCGGGCTGTGGTGGGTATGTGGGCCTGCGGGCCGCTCCAAGCAACAGCCTGGTGGACCAAACTCTCACAAGTCGAGCCTGGCCTCGGGCCGGGCTTGGGGAGTAGATGAACTCCCAGAACCCCATCAACCAGGTATCAACCAGAGTGGGAGTGCGAAGAAACGTGCTCAAGGAAGAGGCTTTTCAGAATAGTAGGAGGGGTAAAGGCTTTAGTAATACAAGTCAGGGACGTACAAAACTTGGAAAGGGGGACTCTCCACGGAGGAAAGGAAGGAATAATGCGAGGAGAAACATTAGAAATATGAACAGAAAGAGAATCCTGTAAGCGAGATAACCGGACAGAAAGTGGGAGAAAATGAAGAGGAACAGGAGCTACAGGAGGAGGAAAAGTCAAAGCACGACAGAGGCGAGAGGAAGGAAGTTGTAAGGACCGCGCAAGATAGCGAAGACAGTAGCGATCACGGCGGTCCTGAAGAGAGGGAAAGCCAGTGTCAACATACAAACTAAGGGCGGGAGTCGAACGAAAGGCACCAGAGCTGAGACGCAACCCAGTATGGTGCAAAGCATCAAGACAGCGAAGAGTAGAAGGAGAAGCAGAAGAGTATGCAGGGCAACCATAATCGAGTTTAGACAGGACGAGAGAGGAGTGCAAATAGAGGAGCGTGCGCCTATCCGCTCCCCAAGAAGTATGGGACAAAACCTTAAGGAGGTTAAGGGCCTTAGAGCATTCAACTCGGAGGTAAGCGATATGGGCTGACCAAGACAAACAAGTGTCAAAGACCAACTCCAAAAGCTTCGCGGAATCCCTGTACACAAAGGGATGACCATAAAGCGACAAAGAGGGACGAAGAACGACATGCTTCGGAGTAAAAGTCATGGCACAAGTCTTAGACGCAGAGAACTTGAAGCCATGATCAGTGGCCCAAGATGACACGGCATCAATCGCAAGTTGAAGCCGCTGTTGAAGGAGAGGGGAATCATCACCCCGACAGCAAAGGGTAAGATCATCAACATAGAGAGCAGAGAAGACGCTAGAAGGAAGAGAGGAAAGAAGACCGTTGAGGGCAACTAGAAAAAGAGTAGTGCTCAGAACACTACCCTAGGGAACACCCTCATACTGCTGAAAAGGGGCAGAGAGAGCAGTACCAAGCCGCACATGAAAGGAACGACGAGAGAGGAAGCTCCGGAGGAAGAGCGGGAGGTTCCCACGAAGGCCAAAAGAATGAAGTTGAGACAGAATATGATACCGCCAGGTAGTGTCGTAAGCCTTTTCCATGTCAAAAAGGACAGCAACAACGGAGGTCTTCGCAGCAAAAGCAGTACGAATATAGACCTCCAAGTTCACCAGGACATCTGTTTGCTGCGGCACTTGCAAAAACCAAATTGAGAAGGGGAGAGTTGGCGATAGTGCTCTAAGAACCACATCAAACGAACGTTGACCATACGTTCAAAGAGCCTGCAGACACAACTCGTGAGACCAATAGGGCGGAAGTCCTTGGGGGATGACCCGAGAGACCCTGGTTTCCGAACAGGGAGGACAACAGCATCGAGCCAGTCTTCAGGGACTGACGACGACTCCCAGACCCGTTTGTACAGCCTCAGTAAATACTGAGACGTGCACGGAGGGAGATGGCGAAGCATTTCATAATGAATGCCATCGGAGCCCGCTGCCGTAGAACCACAAAGGGCTAGGGCAGATTGAAGTTCAGAGAGAGAGAAGGGATCATTATAGGGAAGGTGAAGATAAGTACAGAAATTTAAAGGACGAGATTCAAGGAGAGGTTTACGAAGAAGGAAGGATTGGGGGAGATGAGAACCAGAACTAACAGAAGAGAAATGGTAACCCAGTTCGGTCGCAACCTGCAATGGGTCCGCCACAAGAGTACCATGAAGGCGAAGGACCTGTGAGACATCGGGAACGAACTTACCTGCAATCTTGCGGATATGCTTCCAGACCAGTGGAAGAGGAGTTTCGGACGTAATGGTGGAGACATAAGACTCCCAGCAAGCACGTTTAGCCGCACGGATGGTCCTACGAGCCACCGCACTCGCCTTCCGAAACAAAAGAAAAGACTCAACCGTCTGCCGGCGGCGATGTCTCTTCCAGGCTGCACGCTTACAGTGGACAGCCCGAGCACAGTCCAAACTCCACCAGGGAACGCACTTCCGCGTTCCCCGAGAGGAAGAGCGAGGAATAGAGTGGAGGGCAGCGTCAAAGACAGTGCCATGAAAAAGGAGGGCGCGAGGGAGAGGTAAAACGGAGAGGTCGGAAATAGTAGCACGGAGAGTAAAGAGGCGCCAGTCAGCCTCGGCAAACCGCCACCTAGGGAAGGAGAGAGGAGGGTGAAAGGAGAAAAAAGTGACAAGGATAGGAAAATGGTCACTGCCATGGAGGTCATCAAGGACTCGCCACCCGAAATCTAAGGAAAGGGATGACGAGCACAGAGAAAGATCGAGACAAGAAAGGGAGCGAGTCCGAGAGTCCAAATGAGTGGGCTCACCAGAATTAAGAAGGGACAGGGAAGAAGGGAGGATGAAAGGTTCAAGGAGGCGACCCCGGGTGTTTGTTAGCACATCACCCCAAAGGGCATGACGACAATTGAAATCTGCCAGCAGGAGCACAGGCTCCGGCAAGGAGTCTAGGAGGTGTTTAAGATCGGGAAGAGAAAGTGGGACAGTGGGGGGTAGATAAATAGAACAAACCATGTACCATCTACGCACAAAGATACGGGCGGCAGAACAGTGGAGAGGCGAGGAAAAAAGTAAGGGGACAAAGGGAACATCGGAACGAATCAAGAGAGCAGAAGAATTATTGGGAGAGAAAAGAATAGCCACGGAAGCGACCAGGACGATAACCAAGCATCGGCTCCTGGAGACAGACACAAAGGGGCGAAAACTGTGAAATGAGAAGTTGGAGGTCAAGGAAATTGGCGTAAACTCCACGGATGTTCCACTGGAGAAAAGACATCAGCAAAGAGAGAGAGGAGAGCAACAGAGAGCAAAGAAGAAACAAAGGTGAAGAAGGAACACAGCACGCTAAAAAAGCACAGAGTCAGGATCAGGGTCAGCGAAGTCAGGGTTAGGGGGCATGGGTAAACTGAGTAAAGAAGGAGGGCAAGAAGTGGGAGGACGGACCAGAGGCGGACGAGCAGGGTCTGGAGGAGAAGGAAGGTCAAATGACTACTGCGCCTTTTGACCTCATATGGATATATCCCCTCAGAGAACCATATTGCGAACAATTTGATGCCAAACTGAATGACGTAGCACGGAAATTGAATTAAGACCTCATATGGATATATCCCCTCAGAGAACCATATTGCGAACAATTTGATGCTAAACTGAATGACGTAGCACGGAAATTGAATTAAGAAAACCAGAAAGACTACACACATTCTAGTGTGGGTGTGCAAAGTGTTAACCACTACTTAAGTAATTTATGAATATTTCTATGCTTGAAATTAGTCACTTAACTTAATCTGCAACTAATAATGAATAGAAAACATTAGTGTAGGCATTAGTGTTGCATATGGTCCCCAGGACTATATGCAACTGAAAACTCACACCCCAGAAATGACTCGAACCCAGAGTTTTCAGTTGCATATAGTCCTGGGGACCATTCAGGCTTGTTCGCATTTGTATTCCTCACATGTGCCCCAAAGAATGAGGTGATTTGATAAAATGCTATGCCCAAGATTACCATCCGAGTGCCGGTGGGGAAGTGGTTCAAATAGCTTCGGCTATCACTTCCTTATGTCCGGTCGTGATGGTCAAGCGGATTAAGGCGTCCCTGTACATACCAGTTGCGTTGCGCCTGGCAGTATGGGTTCGAGTCACTTCTGGTGTGTGAGTTTTCAGTTTTATATAATAATATTATTATTATTATATACATACTAAAAAAAAGAGAGAATTTGATTTTATCTTGCAGGCGATGAGTCACAATAACGTGGCTAAAGTATGATGACCAGACCACACATTAGAATGTGAAGGGACGACGACGTTTCGGTTCGTCCTGGACCATTCTCAAATTGCCCTTATCTACAAATTGTTCTCTCGTCTTGGCCCCTCCGTGGTGCCTCCTTGCCGTGGTGAGGGGCTCACGTACGCCTCCCTTGCCTGGTGTGGGTTGCCTGTACACCCTCTCCTGCCCCCTCTTTTGGTGGTGTACGTGCTGAAGGGCACCATGTAGGGGCCTTGTGAGCCATCGGACCACCCGCTGGAGGGGTCGCCTGTGAGAGGCCGCCCTGAGTGGATGGTTGGGTGTCCAGGCTGGGGTGATAGGGGGACTGGGGTCTTAGCACCAGTGTGGGAGAATAAACGAAGTAGTAGGATGTTACGAACCCGGATCCAGCGTCCGAGCCCGGAGCAGTGACGACCGCGCCATCTGTAGGTCAGCTCCCGAAACCCCCTCCAAACGGACGACGACACCTGGTGAGGACGACGTGTACTGGCCTCGAGGGCCAGTTTCCAGTCTGGTTCAGTGCTCAACACAGCCGCTGCTGACCTCTGGTGAGGTGGTGCTCAGACACCAGCGCCATCTATGGAGTGGATAGGTGGGCGTTTGTGTCTGAGCCTGTAAGTGAGGTGTTTTAGTACCCCTGTTATTGATGACGTGTCTGCTTACAGAGTTGACCTGGGACTGCTGTGATGGAAGTTGAGTCAGTCTACCCAAGGCAGCCGTCTCCATACCTTGTGCTTTGCTGCAGCAGCTGTGAAGTCGTCCCCCGGAAGAACACTGTGGTGTTACCCTGTCAGTGGAGTGGCAGTAGAAGGATTACCCGGGACTGACTGCTGGAGACGATTATCCACTGGGGTACTGAGGACAGGAGAGTGATTTGTGGTATCACATGAGGCTCCTGACTAGGGCGCTACCCTAGTATCGCTCGTGGGGTGGCCTGACCAGCCTTGCTGATCCGGAACCTGCCAGCAGACCTGCTGGACTTGTGGTTGACGGCCTCCACAGCGGTGCCCCCAGTGGAACTGTGTTTTGACTGGCCTGTGTTTGGGGTAGACTCAGCTTGGTCGAAGGATTCGTCAAGAGACCACGAAAGCACCAAGGACTCAGCACCGAGAGTCTGCATCCAGAGTCTTCAGCAGAAGACGATTGTGTATTTCCCCTGTACAGTGTTAATACCCCTCCCCCTGTGCACTCTTTTATATATTATTTATTTGGTGATGGTCAATATATTATATTAAGTTCTTAACTTTCTTTCCCTTCCCCCTTTAAGTTTCTTGCATCACGGATCACATCCCTTGAAAGCCACTACTGGCTTGGGGTCGGATACAACTTCCTCTAACAACATCAGAGTAAGAATCCCGTTGCGTCCCAAGAGGGCCGTAACATAGGACTCCCCTGTTGAAAAGGGGGAGCACCGCTGGGGACGACACACCCTTCCTGCACTGGCCCGCGCTCGGCCTCCCTGGCTGCCTGCTAGGTGGTATATCCCTTGGTTCCAGGTCCCATCTCTTTTGTTTGGTTTGCTGTATGGATAACGACTTGCCTTCTATTACCCAGGCTCATGGGGTGGGCGACCAGGCCCGTGAGTCGGACCGTCCTGGAAGACCGGGATCTGTAGCCCGCTACGGAACCCGGTTTAGGCCCAGACCGGACTCTTCCTCCCTGCTCCCCTCCCTCCTCTGTGGTTGGGTCGAGCTCCAAGCCTGCTGTGGTGACTGTCTCGTCCCCTTGCACGGCTCCATCCTTTCTTGTGACTACTGCACCTTTCAACCCGTCTCTCTCTAAGGGTTCTCATCGCCGTCCCCGCCACGGCTGCTCTCGTATGCTCCTTCCCATCCTACTTCGTTCCATGCTTTGTTTGGTCCTGATACGTGGACTAAACTTTGACCTCCTACCTTTGGATTCAACTCCTCCTGATGATTTTTCCCTTCATAGGCATCTTGTCGATTCCGTGGATGCCTCTATCACCTTCAACCCCACTCGTCTTGGTACCCGTGTCGTTGCTGCTCCTTCTCAGGATGCAGCCCCCGCTTGGCCGCCTTATCCTGCCTTGGCGAGACCCCTGTTCGGGTCTCGAAGAACGCCCGATTGAATGCCAGTGTTGGCACTGTTCTCCTCCCGCACCATGTTGCGACTGGTGTTCGGGATCTCAAGGACTGCCACGAGGATATCAAGCATATCCTCGAGGCTCAGGGTCATTCTGTACTCCAGGTGGATACATTTACTCGTCCCCCTCGTGGCCATCGCCGCCTGCCCCTTAGGGTTGTGAAGGTTACCTTTGATGGTAGGTCCCTTCCGCCCTCTGTCATTCTTGCTGGTGTCAGATGCTCCGTTCAGGAATATATTCCCTCTCCGAGGCTCTGCGGTAAGTGCTGGAGGTTTGGGCATGGTACCCTCAAATGCTCTAGTCCTCTCTCTCTGTCCCCTGTGTGGAAGCGAGGGTCACTCTAAGTTAGAGTGCACTTCTTCCCAGGCCCGCTGCCTCAATTGCGGTGAGGCCCACCCTACTTTCTCCCGTGCATGTATTCGCTACAAACTTGAGGCGGCTGTCCTCAACTTGAAGCACCGAGACCGTTTGTCTTTTCCTGAGGCTCGGCGCCAAGTTCATCGTCTCCCCTCTTTCGCTGGCGTCTCCTATGCTCGCGTGGTGCGCTCTTCCTCTCTCTCGTCCTTCCCACCTTTCTCAGTCTCACAACCGTTTCCGAGCCTTAGACCCGGACACACCCACCACCACCTCCCCTGTTTCCCTCCGTTCTGTTCTGAAGGGTCCCCCTCCTGGTTCTCTGTCTAGGGCTCCCCTTCTTTCTACCCAGTCTGTCACGTCTCCTGTGTCTTCTATTTCCTCTCCTAGTCCTCCTTCCCGTCCTTCTCCTCCGTCTCTTGGCTCTCCACGCCGCCTGACTGTGCGGGCCGACGTCCATCGCTCTCCTGATGGTTGTATTGCTCGCTCTCGATCTTCTTCTCCTATCGAGACACTAGAGTCTGTTGCCCAGTACGTTGCTGCTGGGACGCCTGTATCTTTGAGTCAGAAGCGGAAACCTGGCTCCTCTCCTTCCTCCTCCCCTGTCGGTAAGAAAGCTTCGCTTTCTTCTTCACCCCCTATCTCTGATTCTATCATTCCTTCCCCTCCCACTTCGGTGGTGGTGCCCCCTGTTCCTACTGTGGAGGTTTCTTTAGCCCCTGGTTCCATCTCGGTTACTGCCCTTGCTGAGGTGCGCTCCCCTCTTTCTGCCCCCCCTCCTCCCCTTCCTTCTCCTCCAGACCCTGCTCGTCCGCCTCTGGTCCGTCCTCCCGCTTCTTGCCCTCCTTCTTTACTCAGTTTACCCATGCCCCCTAACCCTGACTTCGCTGACCCTGATCCTGACTCTGTGCTTTTTAGCGTGCTGTGTTCCTTCTTCACCTTTGTTTCTTCTTTGCTCTCCTCTCTCTCTTTGCTGATGTCTTTTCTCCAGTGGAACATCCGTGGAGTTTACGCCAATTTCCTTGACCTCCAACTTCTCATTTCACAGTTTTCGCCCCTTTGTGTCTGTCTCCAGGAGCCGATGCTTGGTTCTCGTCCTGGTCGCTTCCGTGGCTATTCTTTTCTCTCCCCATAATTCTTCTGCTCTCTTGATTCGTTCCGATGTTCCCTTTGTCCCCTTACTTTTTTCCTCGCCTCTCCACTGTTCTGCCGCCCGTATCTTTGTGCGTAGATGGTACATGGTTTGTTCTATTTATCTACCCCCACTGTCCCACTTTCTCTTCCCGATCTTAAACACCTCCTAGACTCCTTGCCGGAGCCTGTGCTCCTGCTGGGTGATTTCAATTGTCGTCATGCCCTTTGGGGTGATGTGCTGACAAACACCCGGGGTCGCCTCCTTGAACCTTTCATCCTCTCTTCTTCCCTGTCCCTTCTTAATTCTGGTGAGCCCACTCATTTGGACTCTCGGACTCGCTCCCTTTCTTGTCTCGATCTTTCTCTGTGCTCGTCATCCCTTTCCTTAGATTTCGGGTGGCGAGTCCTTGATGACCTCCATGGCAGTGACCATTTTCCTATCCTTGTCACTTTTTTCTCCTTTCGCCCTCCTCTCTCCTTCCCTAGGTGGCGGTTTGCCGAGGCTGACTGGCGCCTCTTTACTCTCCGTGCTACTATTTCCGACCTCTCCGTTTTACCTCTCCCTCGCGCCCTCCTTCTTTTTCATGGCACTGTCTTTGACGCTGCCCTCCACTCTATTCCTCGCTCTTCCTCTCGGGGAACGCGGAAGTGCGTTCCCTGGTGGAGTTTGGACTGTGCTCGGGCTGTCCGCTGTAAGCGTGCAGCCTGGAAGAGACATCGCCGCCGGCAGACGGTTGAGTCTTTTCTTTTGTTTCGGAAGGCGAGTGCGGTGGCTCGTAGGACCATCCGTGCGGCTAAACGTGCTTGCTGGGAGTCTTATGTCTCCACCGTTACGTCCGAAACTCCTCTTCCACTGGTCTGGAAGCGTATCCGCAAGATTGCGGGTAAGTTCGTTCCCGATGTCTCACAGGTCCTTCGCCTTCATGGTACTCTTGTGGCGGACCCGTTGCAGGTTGCGACCGAACTGGGTTCCCATTTCTCTTCTGTTAGTTCTGGTTCTCGTCTCCCCCAATCCTTCCTTCTTCGTAAGCCTCTCCTTGAATCTCGTCCTTTAAATTTCTGTACTTATCTTCACCTTCCCTATAATGATCCCTTCTCTCTCTCTGAACTTCAATCTGCCCTAGCCCTTTGTGGTTCTACGGCAGCGGGCTCCGATGGCATTCATTATGAAATGCTTCGCCATCTCCCTCCGTGCACGTCTCAGTATTTACTGAGGCTGTACAACCGGGTCTGGAGTCGTCGTCAGTCCCTGAAGACTGGCTCGATGCTGTTGTCCTCCCTGTTCGGAAACCAGGGTCTCTCGGGTCATCCCCCAAGGACTTCCGCCCTATTGCTCTCACGAGTTGTGTCTGCAAGCTCTTTGAACGTATGGTCAACGTTCGTTTGATGTGGCTCTTAGAGCACTATCGCCACCTCTCCCCTTCTCAATTTGGTTTTCGCAAGTGCCACAGCACAACAGATGTCCTGGTGAACTTGGAGGTCTATATTCGTACTGCTTTTGCTGCGAAGACCTCCGTTGTTGCCGTCCTTTTTGACCTGGAAAAGGCTTACGACACTACCTGGCGGTATCATATTCTGTCTCAACTTCATTCTTTTGGCCTTCGTGGGAACCTCCCGCTCTTCCTCCGGAGCTTCCTCTCTCGTCGTTCCTTTCGTGTGCGGCTTGGTACTGCTCTCTCTGCCCCTTTTCAGCAGTATGAGGGTGTTCCCCAGGGTAGTGTTCTGAGCACTACTCTTTTTCTAGTTGCCCTCAACGGTCTTCTTTCCTCTCTTCCTTCTGGCGTCTTCTCTGCTCTCTATGTTGATGATCTTACCCTTTGCTGTCGGGGTGATGATTCCCCTCTCCTTCAACAGCGGCTTCAACTTGCGATTGATGCCGTGTCGTCTTGGGCCACCGATCATGGCTTCAAGTTCTCTGCGTCTAAGACTTGTGCCATGACTTTTACTCGGAAGCATGTCGTTCTTCTTCCCTCTTTGTCGCTTTATGGTCATCCCATTGTGTACAGGGATTCCGCGAAGCTTTTGGGGTTTGGTTTTCTTGGTCAGCCCATATCTCTTACCTCCGAGTTGAATGCTCTAAGGCCCTTAACCAGTAGTCAAAAGGCGCATTTTAAAAGTAACTGATATGATATAATCTTCATATTGGCCCCCTTCTCTTACAATATGTGGAATTTGTTACAGGAGTTTCATGAACGATGGAATCAATTGTGTAAGTGGATTTCCACAAATGGATGTCAACGTGGAAGATATACACATTTCCAAGCAATTTAATAAGAGTCAATCGATTCACCAGCGAATCTTCTTAGTATTGGCATTTGTAGGAGGTGTAGTGGTTTATTAGACTGGTAGAATGCGACATTTTTAGTTCTTTCCAGAAAGTAGGATGGGTTTCAATCCATCTGAGAATTTTATAAAGCAGTGATCATGTCTCGAGTTACGAACAATACCTTCTACTCTATCTTTCTGAGGATTATTTACCAGATGAAATAGTCGTTATCTATAAACATCTCCAATATTAGATAAAGTTTACTCCTCTAATTTTTTGGCCCTCCCATAGGGTCATTTTAATTTTATTTACTCGGAGATATAAAAGGCCCGGGGATTTTAAATACTGTGGTATAAAAAACATTACAAATGTATATAAAACTAGCGATTTGTATATAAAATTAAGGAAAAAATATTAGGGGTTGACAACACATGTGATATTTTTTTTTACTTTGACATTATGTGAGGAAGTAAATATGTAATCAACTTTAAGATTACATGAAAAATCTTCCACGTAAACAAGTTGAAGAACGTGATATCAGTAAATTTTAGATTTCAGCCTAAGGTACTCTATCTTTTTGAGATTTATAGCCTAAAACCCAGTTTCATTAAAAGCTGTTTTCTCATTATATATATTTAAAAACCATTAATATGCGGTACATATCTGGGCAAACTATACCTAATTTAATAAATATAACTAATACAAACTTCTATATTTTTCCTCCATCATCCTATTCCTCACCTTTTAATCAAGATATGACAAATATTACTGCTTGCGTGAGTATTTTAATTCAAAAATTGTATAGTGAGGCAAATGTGAAACATGCAAATTTATATATAATAATAATAATAATAATAATAATAATACCACAACCAATAAATTTATATGATGTAAATTCATATGTGGAAGCAGGTTTACTAAGAAAAAATAAGCAGTCATCTAAATTAAAAGTTCAATTTACAACTGATATCGGTGGAATAAAAGCGAATTTGACTATTTAACATTTTGTTATGTCTATGTAAATTCTTGCCCACACATTTCCCATAATGCAGTAGCAAATCAAAATGGTCTTCCCCTCCTTTTTTTTATATTAGCCACAATTATGGTTGCATTATTTTTTTTCATCGGTCTGCAACATTATTTGATCCTCGATATTAATGACCCAATTTTTACAATAAACTATTACAAAAAATATATCCTTCAAAATTTAAGGAATGTTTAAATGTCAAAAAGAAGAAAATTATTTAAAAGAATGTGCTTTTACTAACATGCCTTTTTCCTATGAAAGTTGGTCTTGGTGTAATAATACCCTGGACAATAATAAGGATGATTATTATTACCTCCCACTACACGACACCAAGGTTTTTTTTCAAATAGTTACTAATTTCCTCAAATACTGCAGACAGATAAATAAATCACTCGTTAATCATAATGATTATGATGGAGGAAGATGTCTACTATGTCAACTACCTGGTCTCTTGCTCTTAGGTTATGATATCGAGAAGCAAAAGAAAGGTATAGTGTCATTTTCATTTTTCACCTCTGATTTACCATGCAACTGGGTTATTCCAACTTCGGTCTCTGCTTTTCTGAAATGGTACTTGCACTTGCAAGTACAGAAAAGCACTTGCAGAACAAACCTATTTAAAATGTGTTGGGTTTTAGACAGTTCGATCCCAACACATATGGGGGGCCTGTCCAGGAGTGAGTAGAGTACTGTTCAGTTCATGCTCCAACCAGCACTCATTGCCTCGCCCGGTGATTCTGATTGGCTAACAGAATTCCCGCCACCGGACGCGCCACACCGCGTGCTTGTTACGAACCAGAATTCCTCGCCCGAGCACGGAGCAGTGAAGTCCACGCCATCTGTGAGTCCGCTCCCGAGAACCCCACAACTTGGACAACGCTATCTAGTGGTGACAGGATATGCCGGCAATAGGCGCTGGATTCCTGTCCTAGTCGGCTCGCGAAGTAGCCGCTGCTGACCTCAGGTGAGGTGGCACTTAGACAGTGAATGCCATCTATGGAGCGAAGAGGTGGACGTTTGTGTCTAAGCTAGTAAGTGAAGTTTCCTACTGGTCCCATGTAGTGTCCCAGTACTGATGACGTGTCTGCTTTCACAGAGTCAACCTAGGACGGCTGTGATGAACGGTGAATCAGTCTACCCAAGGCAGCCAAGGTCTCTTCACCAGTCTGCTTTGTAGAAGCTGTGAGCCACCCCCGGACGAACTCTGCTGAGTGTGTAATTGCCTGCCTGAGGAGTGGCAGCGACGGGAATCGCCGTATCCGGGGCTGGCTGGTGGAAGAGACTACCCTCTGCGGTGCCGACCGAGGAGAGTGACCAGCGAGTCACAGGAGGCTCCTGCCTAGGGCTCGCAACCCTAGTATTAGTCGTGGAGTGGCCTAACAGCGCGGCTGATTAGTACCTGCTAGCTATAGGCTGGACTGTGGTTGTAGGCCATCACGACGAGGCACCCAGTGGGATTGTGATTTGGCTGGCCTATGGCCAGGTGGATTCATCGTGGGTTCTGGGCCACGGAAGAGGAAACCAGGAAAGGCTACTCAGAGTGAGCGTCTCTAAGTGTCTTCAGTCTTCAGAGGGAGACGAAGCTGTATATATTGTGTAAAAATAATTCCCGTGTGTGACTTTTATTTATATATGGTGGTGGAAAAGGAATATATATAGAAATTGGTATACTTGTGTGTTTAATGTACCTCCCCCGTTGATTTTACTTGCATTACGGAGTGCACCCCTTGAAAACCTCTACTAACTTGGGGCCGGATACCCAAAAACAAATACCATCAGAAAAGAACCCGGTTGCGTCCCATTAGGGCCGTAACAGTGCTGACCGTTAACGACCTTCTCGGTCGTTAACCTTGTTCTCCCTGTAATATTGAAAGTATTACTATTAAATAACAGTGCCATTTTTTTATGCGATGCAATAACACGATAAGGCATTCCGTAACAGTTACCAATCCAGGTTGGATTGCAACTACAATGCTCAAACCTAAAATACAACCTGTTTTTAATTCACCCCACGTGATTAATATCTTTAGACTTCCTGACAGTGGCTTAGTTGTAGCTTATCATTGGTCCTCAATTCTCTTTTTACTCCTTGAACCCATATTAGTGATACCATCTTCTCAGCTTAAATGTAAAGTTCTGCAGGGTAATTGGGATCCTCATCTGTTAGTAAATAAAAAAAGAACGAACAATATTAATGATAAAGAGGCCAGTCTAAAATCTCTCGGCTCTCGTTATATTGTACATTATTACCCCAAGTCTCATCTTAATGAAAATATATTTTCTATTGCAGTGTTTTACAAAGATTCACCAAACATTAACCAACAACACGATTCCTTTCAACCCTCAGATTTCATGAAATCTCTTATCTGGGGTATTTCTCTCTTACAACTGAGTCAAGAAAAAATATAACAATGATAAGTACCTAACAGACAGAATGCCTTAGGCAGTGGAGGCAGACTCCATACACAGTTTCAAATGTAGATATGATAGAGTCCAATGGGCTCAGGAATCTACACACCAGTTTATTTTTTTTTTGAGATATATACAAGAGTTGTTACATTCTTGTACAGCCACTAGTACGCGTTGCGTTTCGGGCAAGTCCTTAATCCTATGGTCCCTGGAATACGATCCCCTGCCGCGAAGAATCGTTTTTTCATCCAAGTACACATTTTACTGTTGCGTTAAACAGAGGCTACAGTTAAGGAATTGCGCCCAGTAAATCCTCCCCGGCCAGGATACGAACCCATGACATAGCGCTCGCGGAACGCCAGGCTAGTGTCTTACCACTACACCACGGAGACTGACAGTTAAGAGGTGGGACCAAAGAACCTAAGCTTAATCCTCCACCCCAAGCATAACTGGCGAGTACACACACACACACACATTCAACGGAAATAAAAATTTAACCAGTGTATATATATGAAACTATAATCTCAATTTGTTTTTGTTTTCTTAGTAAGTATTAAATAACAGTAATATTTTTTTATTTACTAAAGCAAAAAAAGAAAGAATAAGAGTGTAGTATAAATATACTGTATACAGTCACCCAGGCCGCAGAGCTGGATTAGACACGCGTGGACAATTTTAAGCATCCTAAAGAATATTATTTTAAGTTGGGAGTTGTTATTACTATTTTTTTCTTAACTCAGTTGTAAGAAAAAAATTCACCAGATAAGAGATTTCTTGAAATTTGAGGGTAGAAAAGAATCGTATTGTTGGTCAATGTTTGGTGAATCTTCGGAAAATTTAAGTGTACTCCAACCCCAACCCACATACACTAAATGATGTTGTTAATAATGAACTAAAGAAAGTCCACTTATGGATGTCAATCAACAAACTAACACTTAACATAGAAAAGACCTACTACATCCTATTTGGAAGCAAATCTACAAATGCAATTCAGCTTCAGATTGACAATGTAAACATTAGCAATAAAAATGATGGAAAGTTTCTTGGCATATTCCTAGACAAGAGACTCAACTTCAGTACCCACATACAACACATAACTAAGAAAGTATCTAAAACAGTTGGTATACTCTCCAAAATCAGATATTATGTTCCTAACTCTGCTCTCATCTCTCTATATTATGCACTAATCTATCCCTATCTCAACTATGGTATCTGTGCATGGGGTTCAACCACTGCAAACCACCTCAAGTCCATCATCACCCAGCAAAAATCTGCTATCAGAATAATATCAAATTCTGCTTTCAGACAACACACAGCCCCCTTGTTTAACTCCCTAAACATGCTAAACATAATCTCACTCCACAAATTCTCTTGTGTCAACTACATTTACAAAACCCTGTTCTTAAATGCAAATCCTTGTCTGAAACTCTTCCTGGACAGATGTAATAGGACCCATTATCACCACACCAGAAATAAATATCTCTTTGATATCCCCAGAGTTAAACTTAATCTGTGTAAACACTCTATGCAAATAAAGGGACCCAGTTTATGGAACTCACTCCCTACTGAATTGAAAAGCTGTCCAACTTTTACATCATTCAAAATCAATACTAAAAAGTACCTAATTTCATCTTCATAGTTTTTCACTTTTTGCCTTAAAATTGCACTGTATCAATTGCTACCCAATCTCCCAACCTTTATGTTCCCAATTTGAACATCTTTACCATTGTGATCATTGCTGTTTTCTTATATGTGCTGCCAAACTGTTGTATGGTGTTTATAAATCTTGTTTATCTGTATCTTTTGCTACCCAGTCTCCCAATCTTTATGTACCCATTCTGAACATCTTTACCATTGTGATCATTGCTGTCTTATATGTGCTGTCAATCTGCTGTATGGTGTCTATTAATCTTGTTTAAATTACTAATCAAACTGTCAATGTAATCAATCAGAGCTTCAATATAACAATGTGCTTTAATATACTTACTTATCTCTCTCATCTCATTTTTCTCTTGTAATGTATCTTTATCATTTATCAATTCTGATTGAAATTACCTACTTAAAATTATCTGCTAGATTAAGGACCTGCCCGAAACGCTGCGCGTACTAGTGGCTTTACAAGAATGTAAATACTGTACTATCCAAAGTATTCTCACAAACCCAATGTACCTTCTTGTATATATATAAATAAATAAATAAATAAATAAAGTGTAGAAAGAAAAGTGTCAGCGTACCTAACCGATGGAATGCATTAGGCAATGATGATGAGGAGGCAGACTCCTTACGCAGTTTCAAATGTAGATATGATAGAAACCAATTGGCTCAGGAATCTATACACCAGTTCATTAACAGTTCAGATGCGGGACCAAAGAGCCGAATCTCAATCCCCCAAATACAACTAGGTGAGACACTATACACTATATTTCTATTTTTTAGTAAATATATAATATTATTTTATTTACTTAAACAAAAAAAAGAGAGAATAAGAATTTTAGTTTTATATATACTGTATACAGTCAACCGGGCAGCAAAGCTAGATTATACACGTGTGGACAATTTTAGGCCTTCTGGAGAATATTAAGTTAAGAATTGTTGTCATTATTATATTTTTAACCAAGCACCTGGTTCACACAGTATGGTCTTTTTTAGCCCAATTATTAAATATATTCTCATCCATTTAATTTAATATTTGGAAAATTCCTACCTTTTTTATGGTGCTTCGAAATTTATTTGTTCTCTTTCTTCACTTTTTATACTTTTATTTGTGTTAATTGTTGTGAAAATTGCCAAAGTTGCCAGAATTACCGCAAGGGAACCAGCTATGACATGTAGTGAACCCATAACATATTTCATTTTACCATCAGTCATTCCAACTGCAACTGATTCCATATATGGTATTTTGTTATACATATTCATAATAGATGTTATCGTAATGAACAGACATAAAATAACTAATACAATAAGTATAAAATATGTGAATATTTTATTCCCGAACATATATGTTTTTTGTATTTTTTATATAGAAACCGCAAAGTTAAATTAGACCCATGTGGTTTATTTGAGAAATTGTACCAAAGGACTAGTGTCTTCTAGTTCCATACAGAACAACATGACGCCTTAAATAACTGATATGGTGAAAATATCTTTTGGTTTCCTTCCAAATAACTGATATGGTAAAAGCATCATATTATCCCCCCTTCTTTTCCATTACGTGGAATTTGTTACAGGCGTTTCATGAATGATAGAATCAATTGTTTAAGGGAATTTCCACAAATTGATGTCAAGATGAAAGATATAAAGATTTCCAAGCAATAAAATAAGAATCAATCGATTTGCTTTGATGTTGGAATTTGGAGGTGTAATGGTTTATTAGACTGGTGGAATTTGTAACAACAAGGAACATTTTTAGTTCTTTCCAGTCTTTTATTTCCAGAGAATTTTATAAAGAAGTGATCATGTCTCGGTTCTCAATGTAGATATGATATAGCCCATTAGGCTCAGGAATCTGCACACCAGTTCATTGACTGTTGAGAGGTGGGACTAAAGAGCCGAAGCTCAATCCCCCCAAGCACAACTAGGTGAGTACAACTATGTGAGTGTGCACACACACACAATGGATAATAAAAGTATCAACCATTATATATGAAACTATACTCAATATTTTCTTTTTTTAGTATAATATTTTCTTTTTTTATTAAGTATATATTATTATTATTATTTTATATAAAAAAGAAATAATAAGAGTTTAGTTTTATATATACTGTAATACAGTCAACCAGGCCACAAAGTTTGATTAGACTCGTGTGGAGAATTTAAGGCATCCTAAAGAATATTAATTTAGGAGATGCTTCTTTGACACTTTACTTTCTACACTCAAGTTTTCCAAAGATTCACCAAACATTGACAAAGAGCATGATTCCTCTCAGCCTTCAGATTTCATGAAATCTCTTTTCTAATGTATTTATCTCTTACAACTGAATCAAGAAAAAAATTAATAATGACAGCAACTCATAAATTAGAACAATTTCTTGAAGTTCTCGTTCTATGTAATTTTTGGCATAACACAGCTGATTTTTTTGTCATCATAAGTTTTTAAAGAAATTTTCATGCACATCCCAGGGTAGATGACACAAAAATCAGCATGAAAATTATCTCTGCTGAAGACATTGAAAAACTACAAGCAGATGTCAACAAAGTTTTCGACTGGGCAGCAGATAATAACATGATGTTTAACAGTGATAAATTTCAGGTACTCAGGTACGGCAAAAATCTGAAACATAATACAGGGTACAAAACACAATCGAATCTTCCCATAGTAGAAAAACAGCATGTCAAGGATTTGGGAATAATAATGTCCGACGATCTAACGTTTAGGGAGCATAACCAAGCAAATATCGCGTCAGCCAGAAAAATGATCGGATGGATTACGAGAACTTTCAAATCCAGGGATCCCATCACAATGGTTGTACTCTTCAAGTCACTTGTGTTGTCCCGTCTCGAGTACTGCTCTGTACTTACTTCCCCCTTCAGAGCAGGAGAGACTGCTGAAATAGAGGGAATACAGAGAACATATACGGCACGCATAGACGAGATAAAACACCTAAATTATTGGGATCGTCTCAAAGCTCTCCAAATGTACTCTCTAGAAAGGAGACGAGAGAGATACCAAATAATATACACATGGAAAATACTGGAGGGTCAGGTCCCAAATCTACACAGTAAAATAACAACGTACTGAGGTGAACGATATGGAAGAAAATGCAAGATTGAACCAGTGAAGAGCAGAGGTGCCATAGGCACAATCAGAGAGCACTGTATAAACATCAGAGGTCCGCGGTTGTTCAACGTCCTCCCAGCGACTATAATCAATATTGACGGAACAACCGTGGACATCTTCAAGAGAAAACCGGATGGTTTTCTAAGAGAAATTCCAGATCAGCCGGGCTGTGGTGGGTATGTGGCCCTGCGGGCCGCTCCAAGCATCAGCCTGGTGGACCAGACTCTCACAAGTCGAGCCTGGCCCCGGGCCGGGCTTGGGGAGTAGAAGAACTCCCAGAACCCCATCAACCAGGTATCAACCAGGTAAGGTGCCGACCAATGACTGTACCACATCCTAGTGTAAGGTGCCAACCAATGACTGTACCAAATCCTAGGGTAAGGTGCCGACCAATGACTGTACCAAATCCTAGGGTAAGGTGCCGACCAATGACTGTACCAAATCCTAGGGTAAGGTGCCGACCAATGACTGTACCAAATCCTAGTGTAAGGTGCTGACCAATGACTGTACCACATCCCTGGGTAAGGTGCCGACCAATGACTGTACCAAATCCTAGGGTAAGGTGCCGACCAATGACTGTACCAAATCCTAGGGTAAGGTGCCGACCAATGACTGTACCACATCCTAGGGTAAGGTGCCGACCAATGACTGTACCAAATCCTAGGGTAAGGTGCCGACCAATGACTGTACCAAATCCTAGTGTAAGGTGCCGACCAATGACTGTACCACATCCTAGGGTAAGGTGCCAACCAATGACTGTACCAAATCCTAGGGTAAGGTGCCGACCAATGACTGTACCAAATCCTAGGGTAAGGTGCCGACCAATGACTGTACCAAATCCTAGGGTAAGGTGCCGACCAATGACTGTACCAAATCCTAGTGTAAGGTGCTGACCAATGACTGTACCACATCCCTGGGTAAGGTGCCGACCAATGACTGTACCAAATCCTAGGGTAAGGTGCCGACCAATGACTGTACCAAATCCTAGGGTAAGGTGCCGACCAATGACTGTACCACATCCTAGGGTAAGGTGCCGACCAATGACTGTACCAAATCCTAGGGTAAGGTGCCGACCAATGACTGTACCAAATCCTAGTGTAAGTGCCGACCAATGACTGTACCACATCCTAGGGTAAGGTGCTGACCAATGACTGTACCACATCCTAGGGTAAGGTGCTGACCAATGACTGTACCACATCCTAGGGTAAGGTGCTGACCAATGACTGTACCACATCCTAGGGTAAGGTGCTGACCAATGACTGTACCACTGTGAGGAGATGGTTCACCAGCTCACTTACAATAGTGCTCTTATGCCTGTGGGAGCCAGTACACTTGTTAAGTGCACTTGTTAAATGGGCGGACTTAAGTTTGGTAACCAGCAACTGAAACATCTAGTGTTTGGGCTCATGTGAGAGCCCCAGTCATCAGCAGTTCATAAATGTTACCCTGGCCGGGGTGGCATGTCTGGGACAGTGCTAGAGCTGATAGCATCATCTCATTGTATGGCATCTAGCCAGACAACTTTGCGTGGGAACAGCTAGGCCCAGGCGTGGGTGAGCTGTGGGCCTCCCACGCTCGCTGGCCACTTGAGTCGTTGTCATGGAAAAAGCCGCCATCTTAGTAAACATCTTGAGCCGCCATGTTGGTCGGCCATCTTGGAGTTGCCCTAGGGGCTATGCTACACCGTCGCTGATTGGATGAGAGGGGTAGGCCGCTGTATGCCTTCCTCTCATTGGTTATTTCGAGAAGGACGCGGGAGTCGTCGATGTGAGCATCATTCTGAACCCAGCTGCCACCTTGTCAAGACGCTCTCTGTACTCAATTCGGCCAAATTGAAGTATAGGGCATCGTGGTGGCTGGACTACTCAACTGCTGATGCTTCCTGCTTCACCTACAACAGCGGTCGTCACAGAATCCGGCCGAAGTCGTCGCTTGGAGGGGTTTAAGACATTGTATACAGGGGGTAGAGGTACAGTGATCTGAGATTGTGGGGGAATGTGCATACGAGCAGCAACAGACTCGTAGATCCCATACCAGTGATGATTAGACTTGCTAGTGCTCTGTAGCAGTCGATGGGAACGGGGAAATTCGTGTCAGTGTTAAGGCAAATTTCCCATGTTTGTGTGAGACGCTATCGTTGTGCGCGTCACCTGGGTATGAATGCGACTCACTGGTGAGTCGAGGGTGCGAACTCAGCCGTGTTGAGTGGGAGGGGTTCGAGTGTGCACCAATTTTTCGAATAAATACCACGTAAGGTACTACCGCCGCTTACGCCACTTGGAACGAGCCAGCCACCTATAGCGGGGTGCCTGATGTATGGGAATGGTGTGTAAAGCCGGCAGTGTGAATGAGTAAGTACCTATGTGTGTATTTCTGGTGATTAGTAGTCTCTAAAGCTTGAATTCGAGGTCAAGTGTTCCGTCACATTGTCACGCAGCACCTGTTCAGGTGGAGTGAATTGTGGGCGAGGAGTTAATCACCTTTGTTTCATCTTGTCAGTCCAGAGGGACTTAAGTCTGGTGTACACAGACGCACAGTGTGTGTGTGTGTGTGGGTACACACGGGAACAGAGTATACATAGATTAGCCAAGGACTGAGAGGATGTCCATGTAATAATTATATTATTCCATTGTGGTAGTCATTTTTGATCGTCCGTGGGATGGAGTGATATCATTTCCATGTGTGGTCTTGCAGGTGTGGAATTCCAACACTGAGCGCTCAGGTATGTGTAACGCCAGTGATTCCTGGCAATGATTATTGTGGAGTGTACCACAGTGTGGTCTTAAATTCTTGTATTGTTCCCAGGGCCATGACAAGTGTGATTTATATTTATATATATATGTATTAACGTAATTTTGGTGAGTTTTGGTGAGTGACGAGGCTGTCTGGAGAGACCGTCATCGCTCTATCGAGTAACGTAACTCTCGAGAGTGTTTATCGGCATGCGTGATCGATAAATCACTCACCCATGTGATTTAAGGAGTGTGAGATTCTCCTTAGTGTTCCCAATAGCGTTTGATAGCTGTAGGCTACATGTGTCAGCAGTAAATATATATATATATATTATAATATATATATATATATATATATATATATATATATATAATATATATAATATATATAATATATATATATTGTCGTACCTAATAGCCAGAACGCACTTCTCAGCCTACTATTCAAGGCCCGATTTGCCTAATAAGCCAAGTTTTCATGAATTAATGTTTTTTCGTCTACCTAACCTACCTAACCTAACCTAACCTAGCTTTTTTTGGCTACCTAACCTAACCTTACCTATAAATATAGGTTAGGTTAGGTTAGGTAGGGTTGGTTAGGTTCGGTCATATATCTACGTTAATTTTAACTCCAATAAAAAAAAATTGACCTCATACATAATGAAATGGGTAGCTTTATTATTTCATACGAAAAAAATTAGAAAAAATATATTAATTCAGGAAAACTTGGCTTATTAGGCAAATCGGGCCTTGAATAGTAGGCCAAAAAGTGAGTTCTGGCTACTAGGTACGACATATATATATATATATATATATATATATATATAATATATATATATAATCGTAGTGTCACGGTGCCCAGTGTTATTGTGTTATTTACTGTGTGGTGATTGCAATATATTGACCTATGTTCTAGGGGTCATTTGCAACAGTAAGTAAGTGTTGTGCAGTAATCTAATATTTAGAAATTAGAGTACTTGCCGTGTGTGTTATTGAAAGGGGTTGTTATTTGATGGTGATTGTTGCTAGTGTTGAGCAATCACCGTAGGTGATTGCAGTCCAGTAAAGCCATTGTGAGGCAGTATTCTAGAGGGTTCATGTCCTGTATGTTATTTTACTAGGTTCTGCAGTATTGTCATAGCAACCGGATTGTAACGTAAATCACTGTGATTTGTTAGTGTGATTTGTCATTGTCGTGGGTGAACTCGGCTGTAGACGAGTACTTGGGTGCACATATATTCTCCTGGTTATCTGGTGGGACATCGAAGTCCAGTATTCAGTGAGGTGATTGTGAGGCAATTAATATAACGTAACCAAGGAAACGCCCATTGCTTTAAGAGAATTTGTTCTTTGACAATTTGAGTAACGTAGAATGCGTTTGGGTTAATTTACTCTCCTGCAAGCAGCTACAGTAGTCTCAAGGAGCCTAGCCATCAGCGAGATAAGAATTAGAGTACTGTCTGTCGTAATTATCGGTCAGTGGGCCGGGTAATTGACGTGTTTCAGGAAGTCAAATTAATTAACCTCGATCCTTGTTTGATCGACTCACACGAAGACTACATTGTTCCATTAACGTAACGTCGTTATTTATCTGCCCGGAAGTACCGGCACTTGATTGACTCGTGGGAGGAGTAGCGTCATTTTAGAATAACGTAAACGTGGTGCCTAATTACCGTTATTAGCCACCTGAATTGGTCTGAGTATGGAAGGCTTAGACGGAATTCATACCTTAATGTAAATTGCTGAGCCAGTGTGAAAGGTTGCGTATTTTAATTGTTTAATTATTGATCTTGAGGATAGTAATTAATTACTCTAAAGGTAATCACGAGTGATTACCGTTCTCTTAGCACTTTGGACATTGTAAATCAGAGTTTACCATCGCTGAGTGATTAGTAACCGATTAACGTAAATTAACGTAACTAGTAAAGAGATTAATCAGCTGTCTGGAAGTACAGGGATTAATGGGATTTTCTCATTGAATGCTCGACGGGTAGAGTGTTGTGTAATTTCCGCGTTACTAGTGACAGTTGTAAGAGTTGTTAATTTAACGTAAATGTTACCTTGTTATTAACGTAAATGTTATTGTGTTATTAACGTAAATCAATTGTTATTGATTGTTGATCGTCCGTGGGACGTAGTGTTAAAGTAAGGATTAATTTGAGGAAGGGTGCTGGAGTTGCTAGTGAACCCATTAGTGATTGTTGTCATTGAAAGACTACTGATTTGATTGCATTGCAACCGCTGTTGCAGGAGTAGACTGCACTGAGGCGTAGAACAGTTAGGAGGTTACTGGAGTCGTGTTTCAGAACCTACTGTGTCATTTGTTGTAATTGTGATTATAGATCTGTTAGTTCTTGTCTCTTGTTGATTCCTCTGTGGTCACGCTTATGTTCGAGTTAGTTCATTATGCAGTCCGAGGGGCTGGTGTCTAGCTGTCATTGATAGTGTCACAGGAAGGATCTCGAGTAATGTCATTGACATTTTGTTTTGTTGTAGTAGTTAGTACTTTATTGAATAAACTAAGTTGTTATGGTTAACGCTGTCTTTTCGTTACACCCCCACACATTATTATTGTTATGCAAATGTTCTTCACACTCGACTAATAAAGTTGAGACTAGTTCTGAGCTTTGGATCAAATATACGGCACCACACAACAATAAATTATTGTTGTGAGAGCCCTTGACTTACTCGTTAGATTCGCTTTGGCGAATGGCGAAGGTCAGCGGCCTAAGAGAGGGGATTTAAATTTTCATTGGGGTCTCGGCGTTTGCTCGCGCCTAGTCAATGGTTCATACATGGTCCCAAAGTGAGGAATGAGCTGCTTACTACACTGGTATGTTAGCTAAGCAAGTCCTTCCTCAGGCGACCTAGTTGAATATCACGACAGGAATAAAGGTTAAAGAATAAAGAAAATTCTTAGAAATTTTCAGAGCTAAAATTCCTTATACCAATTACAATTTATTCCAAAACTTCTCACAAGTTACAAACTCTCACAACCACATCCTAGTGTAAGGTGCCGACCAATGACTGTACCACATCCTAGTGTAAGGTGCCGACCAATGACTGTACCACATCCCAGGGTAAGGTGCCGACCAATGACTGTACCACATCCTAGGGTAAGGTGCCGACCAATGACTGTACCACATCCCAGGGTAAGGTGCCGACCAATGACTGTACCACATCCTAGGGTAAACTGCCGACCAATGACTGTACCACATCCCAGGGTAAGGTGCCGACCAATGACTGTACCACATCCTAGTGTAAGGTGCCGACCAATGACTGTACCACATCCCAGGGTAAGGTGCCGACCAATGACTGTACCACATCCCAGGGTAAGGTGCCGACCAATGACTGTACCACATCCTAGGGTAAGGTGCCGACCAATGACTGTACCACATCCCAGGGTAAGGTGCCGACCAATGACTGTACCACATCCTAGTGTAAGGTGCCGACCAATGACTGTACCACATCCCAGGGTAAGGTGCCGATCAATGACTGTACCACATCCTAGTGTAAGGTGCCGACCAATGACTGTACCACATCCTAGTGTAAGGTGCCGACCAATGACTGTACCACATCCCAGGGTAAGGTGCCGACCAATGACTGTACCACATCCCAGGGTAAGGTGCCGACCAATGACTGTACCACATCCTAGGGTAAGGTGCCGACCAATGACTGTACCACATCCTAGTGTAAGGTGCCGACCAATGACTGTACCACATCCCAGGGTAAGGTGCCGACCAATGACTGTACCACATCCTAGGGTAAGGTGCCGACCAATGACTGTACCACATCCTAGGGTAAGGTGCCGACCAATGACTGTACCACATCCTAGGGTAAGGTGCCGACCAATGACTGTACCACATCCTAGGGTAAGGTGCCGACCAATGACTGTACCACATCCTAGGGTAAGGTGCCGACCAATGACTGTACCACATCCCAGGGTAAGGTGCTGACCAATGACTGTACCACATCCCAGGGTAAGGTGCCGACCAATGACTGTACCACATCCCAGGGTAAGGTGCTGACCAATGACTGTACCACATCCCAGGGTAAGGTGCCTACTATAATTAAGTAACCATGTTGATTTTAGTGGGTATTGTCTATCAGTCTGGGGGCCAGATTCACGAAGCAGTTACGCAAGCATTTACGAACCTGTCCATCTTTTGTCAATCTTTGACGGCTTTGTTTACAATTATTAAACAGTTAATGAGCTCCGAAGCACCAGGATACTGTTTATAACAATAACAACAGTTGATTGGGAAATTTTCATGCTTGTAATCATTTTCATGCTTACAATCATTTTCATGATTGTAAACTGTTTAATAAATGTAACCAAAGCCGTCAAAGATTGAGGAAAGATGTACACGTTCGTAAGTACTTGCGTAACTGTTTTGTGAATCCGGATGCAGGATATCACTGCTATCGTACTCTGCTGACGATAGACAAAAACTGGTCGATGCTCGTTTGTCTAACTTAGAAAACCTTCACTTTGTCATCTTAGCTATTGATGCTGATGTTGTTAAAGAGGAGAAAACCTACACATTTACACGCTTGTATTCTCTATAAAACATGTTAATGTTTACGCTTCCTTCCATAGTGCACATGTAAAGATTCATTAATTGTTAGGTCCGGTTTTGGTGAGATCGCTGCACAGTTCCCTCGCTCTCACACGTAATGACCAGTGACCTCCACACTATGAATACCAGCCACCAAAATGCCTCCTCCAGTTACAGGTCATTGTCCTCTACAGTTAAGGTTTCTACACTTATTGCGGAATAAACTCCTTTAATTTAAACGTTTGTTCAAGCGTGAGAACGGGCGAGATTTTTGGAAACAACCGGAATTAATGTTCATAATTATTTTAACGAAGCATTCTACTGTTCTTCTTTAACATAAATTTTTGTGCCTTATTTTTCTCTATGTCCACATACAATTGTTTTTTTATTATCTTTAAAATGATAGCCTAAGCATTAATTTTTACACTGAATTGGTATCACTAGATGGATGCGAGTACTTAATTAGCCGAGTTGGTAACACTGGGGTGTTGACTTTGGTGGAGCCTCAGCCAATGGCCGGTCATATGTGCTGTGTTGGTGTGAGTAGTTGTGTTGCTGCTCCTCCTCCCACCTTCAGTGTCACAACGTGAGATGAAGTGTGTTGACGTATTTAAATGAATATTCTTCAGGGAAGACTATAGTTAAACTGTGAAAATAATTTGGGGACTGTATAACCAACTGCTTTAATAACTTTGTGTAGATATAGTAGTTGCCAAATGCAGTAGTTCTCTTGGAGTGAGCAGAGTGTATTCACATTCTATTTGTGAAAAGACACTGTGATTGGTGTAATTGTGCAGTATAAGTAGATAAATATTAAAATGGTTGTAATTATTTGCCGACGCTGTATGGAGGAAATATAATGTTGGAGGGAATGTACGAGCCGAACAGCGTACTGCTCTCGCGGTCTATGCACGCTGTAAATACCGCCTTCCTTGCCAAGTGATCTTTCTTTATTGAGCAACTCGTTGGTGTTTGGTGTCTTGCAGGAATGGCATAACAGTACAGTGGATGCCACATTTAATCTGGAGAATGTAATTTTGGTCCATCTCTATTATGGGTTAAGTTGGCTTCTGTGTAGACTTTAATAACGCAGCGTTGAAACGACAAAGTAATTGCTGTAACGCGCCCCGCCAATGGCAGGGAGTTTGTACTATTTAAATATACATTGATGTCTGGATTTATCGCTGACCATTAGGCCAGTTCTTGATAATGCGACTTGTGTGTATTTAAAATATATACCAGCTCGTTCTTAGTCGGTCGGCTTGTCATTGTAGGTGAACTTAGTGTTGTGAAGGTAATATAACGACTGTGTAGTTGTAAGTAGGCGGAGTTTTCCCGTCAGGTTTTGGCACGCTTAGTAAGTTACATATACACCTAATGACAATGTGGTATTTGTATATCTATCGGATCTAAATTAAGTTTGCAAGATTCCAGTATTAACTTGCACGGCATTATTTACAGATTATACTGTGCTCCCGATTCTTGCAGAGGCAGGTGTTGCATAGTTCAGTGTGGTGTGGTAGGTCTGGTGAATGTTAGATTTCTATCTGCCCAAACATCCCCACCCAATGAGCGATGACTGGTGGCGCTAGTTACGCTCCATTCCCTATTTTAAGAACATTATTTTTCTTTTTGAAATAACTACTTTAATTGTAGTTTTTGAGTAGTTGTATTGTTGATTTATGTAATTTGAATAGAAGTGCAGGAACTGGTTAAGCTTCGACACCTCCCCCGACCCACATAGTCTACCCATCTTTCATAACATTCTTCACCTAATACCCTTACCAACTAATATTTTCATATCCCCACCCGCCATCCCTGGCGTCACATAACAGGCCATCGGCCGACACAGCCCTGACTGGGGCCATGTCACGCATCCACAAATAATCATCCTCGCCATCAAATTGTAAACACGTTTATTAAAGTACTGACACTTTACCTATCACTGTAATGCCTGACATAGACCAGGTATTTTCATGACTTGACTGCCATAACGACCCGTGTAGTTGTACCTAGGAAGATGAATACAAAGCTGGCTAGTGGTCACGAGGTGGAGGACATGAGCGAGGAGTGGCTGGCCAGGATGGAGCAGGAACAGACGCTCTACAACAAAGGTATGGTCCGCCTCAGGCCCGGAGGCTGGCTCTACCCGACGCTCTTCACCAAATATGCTGACGCCATCTACAACTACAAGGTGTAATGTCTTTATTGTTACTGATGACACTTGAATATGGGTAATGTACTTGGTCGGGAGGGTGGGGGTGAACGGTGCCCAGATCACTCTCCCCTGATATATATGTGGGTGTCAAATGTATACACTTGTATGTTCTCTATAATGTATACTACAATAATGTTGTTCTCTTCAGTTCACTGAAGGTGACGTACTTGTGATGGGAATGCCCAGGTCTGGGACGACCTGGATGTTGGAGTTGGTGTGGACGATGCTTCACAACCCCGACCTGAACCAGAGGGGCAACCTGCCCATCTTCATCAGAGCACCGCATATAGAGTAGGACAATCTTGGTTTATCAGTGTGATTGTCTTGGTAACGCCCGGGACTAGGGCTATAATACTGTATAGTCTGATTGCTCCTAATAAATCGGTAGGTGTGGTTAAAAGATTAATTAGTGTTTAGCTGCTTAGTTCTAAATGAGCCCCGGTTTAGATCGCATTTATGGAAGACTTTTTCGGAATGGTAGTTCAGCAAGCTGCAGTAAATTCGCTAATTTGCAGACGTACCTTAGATTAGTTCCCTTTAATTTTGAAGACCATGTAATATTAGCGAAGATCTTACAAAAGTTCTTTAAAATAGTGTTCATAAATATTCTTAACCATTTTATCTTGGCAGAAAATAAAAATTTTGCCAAGACTTTTGGCACTTTTTTTTTTTTTTTTTTTCTCTCTCTCTCTCGATGACATTTCATAAAACGGTTACTCCTGCTTAACACGGCACCGGATGTGGATAAAATGGTGTGGCAATTTTGGCTGCTTGAGATAAGATCTGTTAATCAGACTGTGTGAAGTATTATTCCTTTTACCATTTCCTGTGTTTGTACTTTACGTTGGTAGAATACAAAGATGGGTTGTTCAGTGGTTGGTTGTTCAGATTAGTGCTAGCAAACAATGTTTTTTTTTTTTTGGGGGGGGGGCGACGGGATTATCAAGGGGAAAGCACAACTCCATTACGACTATATAGCACTTGGGAAGGTCATCTTGATGATTTCGGGGCTTTAGTGTCCCCGCGGCCCGGTCCTCGACCAGGCCTCCAACCCCAGGAAGCAGCCAGTGATAGCTGACTAACACCCAGGTACCTATTTTACTGCTAGGTAACAGGGGCATAGGGTGAAAGAAACTCTGCCCATTGTTTCTCGCCGGAGCCTGGGATCGCACCCAGGACCACAGGATCACAAGTCCAGCGTGCTGTCCGCTCGGCCGACCGGCTCCCTAGAAGATAAAGATACATTTTTGTGAGTTTGTACTTGTCTGTAATAAAGCCTCGCCCCAGCTTGATTTATTAGTTGCAAAAAGAGGGATGGGAATTGTAAATTGGTCATTAAAAGATTGTTTGAGGCGGTGCTGGGCGAGGGGAGATGCCACCTTTTATAAATGTTCCGTGGACACGAGGGGGAAGGGGGGGGGGCTGGCAGACTAAATACTAGTGGTTGCAGGAAATAAATGTCATAAATTTCTTGCTATATTAATAATGGTTGGGATGCTTACCCTGGCTTTACGGTTAAATGCATTTATGAAGTCACTAAAACCTTTCATGAAGGCTTTAATGACTTCAATTTTTGGTATATTTACCAAATTGGTATTTGGACCAATCTTCATGATTGGCCCAAATACTTTGGCTCAATACTGTAGTTACATAAAATCAGGTCATGCATGTGAAGCAATCGCTTTGGATGTCTTGGGTAAATATTTATAACACTTGGTCTTTTGTGTAAGCAAAATTATCATGTCTGACTCTGGTGATTGGTTCTCTTTGTCAGTGTTGGATAATTCAGTTTATCATTGATGCCAAACTGTCCTAAATTAATTTTCACTCGCACACTACATTGTTGTTTTCAGGGAATGGGACCTCTGACAATTAAACCCGTCCCCCTGTATTGGGACGAAGGATGACAATAGTACGTGCAGATGTACAACCTAATTAGAAAAGTAGGGATCAATACTATTGAATTTCGATAAATTAACTTTTCCACTGTAGTTGCAAAGACAAAATAACCTAACCTTTCCTAGGTCTATTACGTGCAATCGGAGGTTTAATAAAGTAAATGTTATACTAGGCATTGGAATACGTTTTTAAATGTTTCCGGACAATAGTACAAAGTTCTACCTAATTGCTTAGAACGTCAATCTTTGTACTATGGTGCACATGGTTTTTGTAACTCTTTAACCAGAGATTAGGTTGACACAATAAGTAGTTAGGGACTGATATCCTGTGACAGAATACAGGCCGTGGGTATAAGAACAAAGGCAACTGCAGAAGGCCTGTTGGCCCATACGAGGCAGCTCCTATTTATAACCACCCAATCCCACTCATATACTTGTCCAACCCGCGCTTGAAACAATCGAGGGACCCCACCTCCACAATGTTACGCGGCAATTGGTTCCAAAAATCAACAACCCTGTTACTGAACCAGTATTTACCCAAGTCCTTCCTAAATCTAAACTTATCCAATTTATACCCATTGTTTCGTGTTCTGTCTTGTGTTGATACTTTTAATACCCTATTAATATCCCCTTTATGTCCATTCACCCACTTGTAAACCTCTATCATGTCACCCCTAACTCTTCGCCTTTCCAGTGAATGCAACTTAAGCTTTGTTAATCTTTCTTCATATGAAAGATTTCTAATTTGGGGAATTAACTTAGTCATCTACGCTGGACACGTTCAAGTGAATTTATATCCATTCTATAATATGGCGACCAAAACTGAACTGCATAATCTAAATGGGGCCTAACTAGAGCAAGATAAAGCTAGAGAACCACACCAGGTGTCTTGTTACTAACGCTGCGATTAATAAATCCAAGTGTCCGATTTGCCTTATTATGAACATTTATGCATTGATCCTTTTGTTTTAAATTCTTGCTAATCATAACTCCCAGATCCCTTTCGCAATTCGACTTCGCAATCTCAACACCATCTAGCTCGTATCTTGTAACCCTATCATCATTACCTAACCTCAGAATTTTACATTTATCAGCATTAAACTGCATCTGCCAATCCTTCGACCATTTCAAAACCCTATCTAGATCAACTTGAAGTGATAGTGAGTCCTCCTCCGAATTTATTTCCCTACCGATTTTCGTATCATCGGCAAATTTGCAAATGTTGCTACTCAAACCTGAATCTAAATCATTTACATATATTATAAACAACAGAAGTCCCAGGACAGAGCCCTGAGGCACCCCACTTACAACATTTTCCCACTCTGACTTGACTCCATTTATAACTCTGTTTCCTTTGGTATAGCCATGCCCTAATCCAGCTTAATATAGCACCCCCAATACCATGAGACTCTAACTTTTTAATCAGTCTTTCATGTGGCACTGTATCAAAAGCTTTGCTAAAGTCAAGGTACACAACATCACAATCCTTACCACTATCAACTGCCTCAACAATGCTAGAATAAAAAGATAACAAATTTGTTAAACATGAAAGGCCATTTATAAAACCATGTTGCGACTCAATATTAATTTATGTTTTTAAAGATGAAGACGAATTTTATTTGCTATTATAGATTCGAGTAACTTTCCCACAATAGACGTTAGGCTAATTGGTCGATAGTTAGACGCAAGTGATCTATCTCCTTTCTTAAAAACTGGTATCACATTAGCAACTTTCCAAAACTCTGGCACTCTGCCTGACTCTATTGATTTATTAAATATGGTTGACAGTGGGTCACAAAGCTCCTCTTTGCATTCTTTAAGCACCCTGGCAAACACTTCATCCGGCCCTGGGGATTTGTTTGGTTTGAGTTTTACTATTTAAGAACATCCTCCCTGGTAACTGTTAAACTCTCAACCTGTCCTCGTCCCCACCCACATAGACTTGTTTGGCTGAAGGCATATTAAGTTCCTCTTTAGTGAATACAGATACAAAATATTTATTAAAAATACTACTCATCTCTTCATCACTATCTGTTATTTGACCTGTCTCAGTTTTTAATGGACCTATCCTTTCCCTAGTCTTAGTACGATATAACTGAAAAAACCCTTTAGGATTTGTCTTTGCTTGCCCTGCTATGCGAACTTCATAGTTTCTTTTTGCTTTCCTTATCTCTTTTTTAACATTTCTAACCAGTTGTACGAATTCCTGTTCTAAAGTGACCTCCCCATTTTTAATCCTTTTGTACCAAGCTCTCTTTTTACCTATAAGGTTCTTCAAATTCTTTGTTATCGACTTTGGGTCATTGGTATTCGATCTATTCAATTTGTATGGTATACTACGTTCCTGTGCTTTGTTTAGAATATTCTTAAATAAGTTATATATTGAATCCACATCGAAATCCCCATTTACGTCACCTATCGCTGGGTTCATGTCTCGCTCCAAGACCGGCCCCCACCCCATACCCAAGACTTTCCAATCAATTTGACCCAAAAATTTCTAAGGCTATTAAAATCAGCTTTTCGAAAATCTGGCATGTTAACAGAATTTTTCCTAACAGAATTTTCTCCTATATCGTCATATATAGGTCATATAAAATATGACCTATAGGTATAGGTCATATAAAATTTGTAACGTGAAGCATAATATTGTTTTAAGATGGTGATAGTTTTGTGACGATAAGTGTTTGGCTTAAATTTCTTTATTACCTCATGATTACCACACGTTTGTGCACGTGATGTTAATGTGTGCTTGAATATGTGAAGTCATGTGTTAACTGTCGGTGCAACATGCGAGATTAGCAAAGAACCATTCATATATCGGTTGCAATATATGAAGGATCCTGTATTTGTGCTTCTGGATGGGTTTATATAAAGAAATGTATTGCTAGAACTTATTGCATAATTGGTGATTTAAGAATAAACTCAAATGTATTTATTCTAAAGTGATTAAATTTAAGTATTTCAGCTCTGGGTAGGTGTAGTAACAACAACAACAACAACAAAACATTTCCAGTTTTTACATGATGCTTGACAGCAAGACCATCAGAAGCACTGTTGAGAATCCTCAGCAGTTCACAGAAATGTTTCGTCAAATGTGTCCAGGCAAGAAGGTTGAAGACGGAGTGTTTCTACAGATTAGCGAGGCTCTACCTGCTCCTAGAGTGATGAAGACCCACCTGCCCAGCACCCTCCTTCCGCCTAGCCTTCTTCAAACCACAAAGGTCCGAGTTGGTTACTGTTCTCTAATGGTTTTATGGGAATAAAATGGTTGGATTTGCAATCACTGCTTCATGAAGCAAGAGTCGTACGGTTTGTAATCAAACGATTAGTATTAGTTAAAATACAGCTACTTAAGATAAATATCGGTAAAATGTTTTTCTCTAATCCTGCCGTTTCTATTCCTTCATTTGAATTGTTTTTAAGTCTAAATCTAAATATTGACAAGACTGTTTTCTTTAATAATTGGATCAAATTTTAAACGTGGGAGCCATGTGTAGTGGACATGTATAGACCCTTTCCTCTCCCTCCTAGAGCTGCCGCCACTTGGGGGTTTACCTATTGACTAGTTTAGTTTTTCCAATAACCCTGCTCGGCCGAGAGCCAGTGGTTTTTATTGCTCGATAAAACGGTGGGTACAAGACGCGCAGGCTTGCACACACCCAGCTTGTCTCGCTCACTGCCGTAACCTGTACATTTAGGATACTTTCCCCTTTTGTTCTAGGATTGGAAGGAGGTTGGAAAGTGAGACTTTTATAATGGGCAGTGTTTTCTGGCTATCTAGTCACTCTACTTTTCACTGGGCGGTTCGTGCTCATCAGTGTCGATCGGATAAGTAACAGTATTTTGTTATTGTCAAGAGTCGGCAACTTAAAGGAAAAGTTCCAAGTAGAATGGGCTATGGAGACCCTAAGTATAAGCTCTTCCAGATCCATTATCTGGATCAGTAACTGATACTAAAGATCTGGGGGATGCATTTGGGTTTTCATTGTGAATTTCAGCCCCGAAGGGCTAGCGGTACCAATTATGGAGCTGGTGGGTTAGTATAGCCCTCCAGGTTTTCAGTTTTCTGTTTGCCTGAGACTTTGGCTGATCAGTGCTGTCGTTGAAGTTTGGTGAGGTGACCTCTTCGAGGTCATCTTGTATCAAGTAGGTGTGATATTTGTGGTGTGGCGAAAGACTCCTACTAAAATTTCCTGGTCTGAAGAGTCTGTAACATACGTAGTTGGTGTCTTTAATCCCGCAGCCTGAGGTAGGCTCGGGTGTCGTGGATTAGTGGTAGAAGCTATTTCAGGAGCATTGGTGCTGTTAGACTTTGTAAACGGCGTCTGCTGGCATTACTGCCGAGATAGTGATGGTAGGAGTGTTGGGAACTGGAGAAGGAAATACTGTTTGTGCCCCGGGCCTTGGGTGGTTCTAGTCTGTTATAGTTTTCGTGGTCGATCTGGTGGTAGTCTGTAGAGTGGAAGTGAAGGCAGTGAGACTTGCGACCAGGGCGGAGGGTATGGTAGCAGTTGTGGCAGCAGAAAGGTCATCAGGTACAACAGGTGTTGGAGTACATTCGCAATTCTACCGATTGATTGATGAAGATTAAGCAACCAAAAAGGTGGCACGGGCATGAATAGCTCGTAAGTGGTAAAATTTAATCGTCGGGCTGCTATCGCGGGGTTGACAGTATTTGAGGGTGTCCAGCTGCTGGATGCCTTTTTTTTACCATAAGAGTGGCAGTGTTGATGGCATCAGTGTGGTTACGAAAGATTCGAGTACTCTTAAAGCTCCTCTAAGGTCGTTGGTTGCTTCACATTCCAGATGGCGGCGAAAAAGTGACACTTGTGATTGTTTGGCAGACGGTGCACTCTGTCGGGGTTAACCAATCTCCCAGTTGCATCTGTAACCTAGACGTATCTACATAACCGAACTGCTATTTACCTGTGGATTCCTTTTGGATATTTAATTTTTTAACTTGGTTGTTCTGAAGATAACATATTACAGAGGGCGAACATTCTGCTACTCTGGTGTAGATAAGCTTTGTTGAGATGAGCTTTTTGGTGATAGTCTTTCATGTACTGTAGGCTGGGTTGGATTATATCAATGGATGACGTGTTGCCAATTTAGCAATTTCATCAGCTTTCTCATTTAAGGGGATTCCCACATGGGACGGGATCCAGTTTAGGGTGATGTTGAGTCTTTTGCCTTTAGTGACTGCTCAGATACAAAATGTTGGTAATTATTTCCACGTAGTCTTTCCACTGCTTTTTTCCTAATATTTGAAGTGCAGCTTTGAGTCTGCACGAAACTCGAAATGCCATTACACAATCGCATGTGCGAATGCCTGTTTGTCAAACGGCTCGGATTGGGTTGATGCTGGTCCTTATGATTTCCAATATGCCTGTTTACTGTCCGTGCAAAGAGCAGCGCCAGCACACTCATATTGTGTAAACCGATCCGTCTGTGAAGTTGTGGGTGGGTCCTGCTACTGGAATGCTGCACATTTGCTTCTCTATGATGCGCTTTAGGATTGTGGGATTGTAGGTTTCCTTTTTAATCGGAAGACCTTTTATTACTATTTTGAAGGTAGCTCCTCCCATGGCGGGGAACAAGTGTAACTTGGGTGTGATTGATCACGCTATCAAAAATCGTGCTTTTTAATTATGTTTAGGAAATTTCCCATTCTGGCAGGCCAAGAGTTTCCGTTTTGGCAAAGTCCAACCACAAAGGCCTGCCGTACTGGGACTGGATCAGGGGAAATAATTATCTTGCTGATAAACGTAGCTGTTCTTTGATATTCGTTCTTGAAGAGAGGGCAAACCCGTTTCCAGTGTAGTTTAAAGTTTAGTCCACATACGGGCTCCCAGGGCAGTTCTCGTAGCATTGTTTGGAGCAATTTCAAGCTTTTTCAATTATTGGTGTGATACTTGAGTGAAGGTACGGCATAGTAGATTACTGGTCTGACTGCCTGTACATCGTATGTGCGAAGGCTTGCAGATTGGCTCCTCCAGAGAGGGAGGTTGTGACCTGAAGATTGCTGTCTGAGCCGCTGTTCTCTAAAGTGACCTCGGCATTAAAATTCTTATGTCCATGATTATTCCTATATACTAAGTGATCACCCATTCAATTGCTTGACCCTGTACTATGAGCTACACGTTGGGCTTCGCTTTTATTATGGACATGGCTTTTGTCTTTGTGGGGTTGAGTTTGATACCAATCTGCTTTGCCTCTTCAGTGATGCAGTCTAAGCATTTGGGTGCAAGGCACGCCTCGTCCCTTCCTTTCTGATGATGACAGCAGTCTGCGTAGTTTGGCAGCCTGCAGTGTTGTGGGAGTTTTAACCTCTTTTTCCATTAAACAATTGAAGAGGAAGGGGGGGGGGGGGCTAAAAATGCCGCCTTGCGGTGTAACATTTTCATGTCCCTTTTTTTTTATTATTATGATTTATTATTAATAATAATAATAATAATAATAAAATTATTATTATTATTATTATTATTATTATTATTATTATTATTATTATTTTTTTATTATTATTATTTATTTTATATTATTATTTTTATTATTATTATTTTTATTATTATTATTTTTATTATTATTATTTTTATTATTTATTTTTATTATTATATTTTTATTATTATTATTTTTATTATTATTATTTTATTATTATTATTTTTATATATTATTTTTTATTATTATTATTTTATTATTATTATTTTTATTATTATTATTTTTATTATTATTATTTTTATTATTATATTTTATTATTATTATTTTTTATTATTATTATTTTATTATTATTATTTTTATTATATTATTTTTTATTATTATTTTTATTATTATTATTTTTATTATTATTATTTTTATTATTATTATTTTTATTATTATTTTTATTATATATTTTATTATTATTATTTATTATTATTATTTTTATTATTATTATTTTTATTATTATTATTTTATTATTATTATTTTTATATTATTATTTTATTATTATATTTTATTATTATTTTTTTATTATTATTATTTATTATTATTATTTTTATTATTATTATTTTTTTATTATTATTATTTTATTATTATTTTTATTATTATATTTTATTATTATTATTTTATTATTATATTTTTATTATTATTATTTTTATTATTATTATTTTTTATATTATTTTTATTATATATTTTATATTATATTTTTTATTATATATTTTTTATTATTATTATTTTTATTATTATTTTTATTATTATTATTTTTATTATATTATTTTTATTATTATTATTTTTATTATTATTATTTTTATATTATTATTTTTATTATTATTATTTTTATTATTATTATTTTTATTATTATTATTTTTTATTATTTTATTATTATTTTTATTATATTATTTTATTATTATTATTTATTATTATTATTTTATTATTATTATTTTTATTATTATTATTTTTATTATTATTATTTTTATTATTATTATTTTTTATTATTATTTTTATTATTATTATTTTTATTATTATTATTTTTATTATTATTATTTTTATTATTTATTTTTATTATTATTATTTTTATATTTTTTATTATTATTATTTTTATTATTATTATTTTTATTATTATTATTTTATATTATTATTTTATTATTATTATTTTTATTATTATATTTATTATTATATTTTTATTATTATTATTTTTATTATTATTATTTTTATTATTATTATTTTTATTATTATTATTTTTATTATTATTTTTTTTTTTTATTATTTATTATTATTATTTTTATTATTATTATTTTTATTATTATTATTTTTATTATTATTATTTTTATTATTATTTTTATTATTATTTTTATATTATTATTTTTATTATTATTATTTTTATTATTATTATTTTTATTATTATTATTTTTATTATTATATTTTTATTATTATTTTTATTATTATTATTTTTATTATTATTATTTTTATATTATTATTTTTATTATTATTATTTTTATTATTATTTTTTTATTATTATTATTTTTATTATTATTATTTTTATTATTATATTTTATATTATTATTTTTTATTATTATTATTTTTATTATTATTATTTTTATTATTATTATTTTTATTATTATTTTTTATTATTATTTTTATTATTATTATTTTTATATTATTATTTTTATTATTATTATTTTTATTATTATTATTTTTATTATTATTATTTTTATTATTATTATTTTTATTATTATTATTTTTATTATTATTATTTTTATTATTATTATTTTATTATTATTATTTTTTTATTATTATTTTATTATTATTATTATTATTATTATTTTTATTATTATTATTTTTATTATTATTATTTTATTATTATATTTTATTATTATTATTTTTATTATTATTATTTTATTATTATTATTTTTATTATTATTATTTATTATTATTATTTTATTATATTATTTTATTTTATTATTTTATTTATTATTATTTTTATTATTTTATTTTATTATTATTTTTATTATATATTTTTATTATTATTATTTTTTATTATTATTTTTATTATTATATTTTTTATTATTATTATTTTTATTATTATTATTTTATTATTATTTTATTTATTATTATTATTTTATATTATTATTTATTATTATTATTTTTATTTATTATTATTTTTTATTATTATTATTTTTATTATTATTATTTTTATTATTATTATTTTATTATTATTATTTTTATTATTATTATTTATTATTATTATTTTATTATTATTATTTTATTATTATTATTTTATTATTATTATTTTTATTATTATTATTTTTATTATTATTATTTTTATTATTATTATTTTTATTATTATTATTTTTTATTATTATTTTTATTATTATTATTTTTATTATTATTATTTTTATTATTATTTTTATTATTATTATTTTTATTATTATTATTTTTATTTATTATTTTTATTATTATTATTTTTATTATTATTATTTTATTATTATTATTTTTATTATTATTATTTTTATTATATTATTTTTTATTATTATTATTTTTATTATTATTATTTTATTATTATTTTTTATTAATTATTTTTATTATTATTATTTTTATTATTATTGAGAAACTGTGCCATGAAGTGTCTCTTGCTTCTGAGACAGCTTTTAGTCCAGGTGAGCAGGTTAACTTGGACCTCTTCATAAATAAGGCAGCAGAGAATAGGAAATTCAAAGGCTTTCTCGTGGTCCAGGAACATCGGCCCTCCTGGTCTGTCGTTAAAGTGAGGTAACAGTTGTAATACAGTCCACTGAGCCAACCTCTCGTCTATAGTCGTACATACCATGGTGCAGTTTAGGTATTTTCCACTAAAGTCTGTTGAGTGTCATTCTGTTGCCTGTCTTTGCTGCTCAGCTTTGGAGAAATGGGCCGGGTTTTGCTGAATCTTTGGGTTTTGGGATCGGTACCGTTTGCTCTATTAAAAGCTCTAGATTAGTTTTAGAAGTCCAGGCTCGATTAATTAACGTAAAGTGTGCATCGTCTCCCTCTGGGCAGAGGTTCCTAATCATTTTATTAGGTTATTTTGTAGTATCTTGGGGATGTATTCTTGGAGTTTGTATTAGTTCAATTGTGCTCGTCTAGTGTGTAATGGTTATTAGTGTCAAACTTCTGCAAATGCTGTAAAGATTCTGTGCCATCTTTCTTCCGGTCTGCACTGCCAGTACATCTGCAGGTTGAGTACTGGCTGCTTTCTGCCTCCTGGTTGCCAGTACTTCCGCTTCTGATGCGGATCCTTAAGGTGTGGGCTTTTAGGTGTTTTATTTCCTTTGGCCCAGTGGATTTGCTGCCACCTCTAAGGTGGTCATTCAGATGTGAACACCATTCTAGCCACTTTCGTGTTTATTAGCTGGTCTCTTGCTGCACATGTTCCTTCACTCACAAAGCCTGTTGTGGTCACTTGGCTGTTTTTTTTTTATATAGCTCCATTGTGCTGTTTAGTCTGAGTTCTAACACGTTACAATAGTACCAGTAATCTTTGGTGTCTGAATAGTTTTTTCAGTGGATAGCGTTTGTGTGCACTTTGAATTGCATCAGCAAAATCTTGTTCTGCCCGACTTAATGTCTTTGGGAACATATATTTTCTATGCCACTCTGAAATGGTTTTGAAATCGGTCCCATTTTGCTAAAACAAAGTTAAAGGCTTCAGATGGAGGTGGGGTCGGTAGATTTAACTTACGATCAATCTGGACCCCATAGTGGTCGCTTGTGAGTGGGCTCAACTGACATGTTGCTGCATTTCTCAGGGAGGCTGAAACGAAGGTTGGGTCTAATCTACCTCCTTGGATGTGGGTGGGTTCATTCTTGGAACCCACCCACATCCAAGGGTGGAATATAGTAGTGTCTAAATAAGAGATCTTTTTCAGCACGTGTAGCCGTGTAAACATTTAAGATTTTTTAAAGTTTATCTTTGGCTCGATATATACTCCAAATACCTCCGTTCCTGCTCCACAATCGGGTGGGGTGGTTATGGGTTTGGATATTAGGTCACATTTCGCAACAATTGCACATCCCCTTGATTACCCGTTGACCATGGAAGGAAAAAGCCAGAGAATTTCAGTTCTAGTCCAGCTCGAAGTCAGCTCTGCTGTAGTATCGGGATGTTTTTGCCTTTGGTTGCTGTTTTGCATTACAATTTCGTGTGCAGCCCATCTACATTCCATTGCATAATCTTTAGTCCTCTAGGTTGTTGGGACTTGCTGATATTACCGTGGTATCCATGAAGTCTGATGAACACGCCATGGAAGTTGAAAACAGGAGTGAGGGTCTAGGTTTACTTGAAATGACTCGTAAAGTTCGCTTTCCGACGTACTGGACTCGCGGTTTTTTTTTTTTTCTTGCGTTCTTGAAGGTGACGATATTGTTTTTTTCAAATTTCTTGAGCTTGTGCTCAATTGTCTTTTGGGTCTGTGGTTTGCTTGATACCGTGTATCAGCAGCAAACTTAGACCAATTCCGCGACAAAGGTTTAAAGTATTGGCCAGAGGGTGTCCAGTTATGTGGGAGCTCTATTTACTGCTGTGCAGGTTTGGCCCTGTTTATTCTTTGGCCCTTATCAGTGGAAACTTTTGACACACTTACCATCATTGCTCCCAGTGTGCTATTGGATGCAATGGGCGGGCGACTAGGTTGAAGTATTTTCTTGTGGCTCCCAGTCATCCCTTTGTCCTGGACGGAGGCCATCACACCCTCCACCATGGCCGATAGTGCAGAGCCATGTGCCCCCTGTACCTGGGGTGTTGGTAAACTTCCCGCTGTCTTTTGTGGGCAGGGGAATGGTATATTTTGGCTGGGTTTCGGCTCTCTGTAGGTGTGTGTACTCGCCTAGTTGTGCTTGCGGGGGTTGAGCTCTGGCTCTTTGGTCCCGCTCTCAACCGTCAATCAAACAGGTGTACAGGTTTGTTACGGCCCTCTCGGGACGCAACGGGTCCTTACTCTGATGTTATTAGAGGAAGTAGTATCCGGCCCCAAGCCAGTAGTGGCTTTCAAGGAATGAGATCCGTGACGCAAGAAAACTTAAAGGGGGAAGGGAAAGAAAGTTAAGAACTTAAGACTATATATTGACCACCACAATA
>NC_091206.1:35347893-35427893 GCF_040958095.1 Procambarus clarkii | reverse complement strand
GGCTGTGATTTCCTGGTTTGCTCCTCTCCCTGCGCTTCCTCCTTGCCTCTGCTGCCCTGGCTCTCTCCTCCTTCGTCCTGTCCCTCTGGAGGAATACTTTTTTGTATCCCTCCATATGCTGCAGAAGACTCTTCCTTTCGAGAATGTCCTCCTTCGTGGTTTCGTTTGTAAACACTACCTTTACAAGTCGGTTTCTGTCCTTGTTGTACCAGCCCAACCTGAAAACCTTCTCAATGTTATGTACTGCCCCTTCCATCTGTAACCCTTTCAGTAGCCCATGTACTGCCTCTCTATCCTTGCCATTCCATTCTTGCCTGTTGGATCCTTCCTGTTCTTTGATGCCTACAACTACCACTGATCTTTTTCTCTCCAGCAGTTGAGTGGTGCACCTTGCTGCTTCCTGTGACGTAGCTGCTTGCATCGCTACCTCCCTCACTGTGTCCATTGCTTCTGAGCTCTTTTTCAGTATATCCGCAAATGTATCAGGCACAGAGGTATTTCCTTCCAATGTAACATTCCCACCTTCCCTTTGGATGGTTATCTGATGCTTGGTCTCTTTATTTTTCTCTGAGAGATTTGATCTCCTCCCTTGCTGATGCTAGCTCACTTTGCAGATTGTTAATTGTAATCCTCATTTCATTCATCTCCCTCCTGAATTCCTCCAGAACTTGGGTTAACATGTCCTTCGTTTGGTCACTCTGGCTGTTCCCTGTGTCCCTGTTGCGTCCACCTGCCATTTTGCCCTTGTCAAGAGAGAGACAGATCAAACAAAGGAATTAGCAATTCCTTTGTTTGATCTCCCTGGCTGCTTCCCGTATCCCTGTTGCGGCCTCCTGCCATTCTGTCCCTTGTCAAGAGAGAGAGAGAGAGAGAGAGCGTGTGTGTGTGTGTGTGTGTGTGTGTGTGTGGGGGGGGGGGGGGGGAGACGTTTGAATCTTTTTAAGACGTTCAGGGCATCTTAGGTTCCAGGCGTGGTGTTCCTTGGAGCAATTTGGGCACTTGGCTTGGATGGGCTGGTTTGCCTTGTTATCCAGGTATATTTGTGTCCTGGGGCTGGTTGCAGACTCCACCCCTCACTGGGCGTTGCCAGCCATCCTTGTGATGTCCAAATTTGCATCCGAGGCGCTCTTGGTATGTAAGGCCTGTGGTGGATCACGCCCCTAATGCCAAGATAGTTTCTCTGGGATCCGTCCTCTTACTGTGAGAAGGACTTGGGTTTCTTGCTTCGTGGCTTTTTCCTGGCATCTTTCTGCTGACACCGTATAATTCAGCTTCGATATGAGCTAGGGCTATGTGCAAGGGATAGTGGTTATCTTGAGGTTATCTTGGGATTTCGGGACTTGGCGTCCCCGCGGCCCGGTCCTCGACCAGGCTTCCTTTTGTTACACCCCCCCCCCTCCCAGGAAGCAGCCCATAGCAACTGTCAAACTCCCAGGTACCTATTTACTGCTAGGTAACAGGGGTATGGGGCATCAGGGTGAAAAATATTGCCCATTTGTCTCCACCTGTACTGGTGATCGAACCCGGAACCTCAGGACTACGAATACGAAGCTTTGTCCACTCGGCCGTCAGACGCCCTTATAATTGTGGTGGACAATGATTTTCCTTATTTTGTCCTCTGGTTTTAGTTCGTCTCATTTTCTGTAATTTTTAAGAATGGTTACAGCTGTCTAGTCTTCAGACCTTAGAATATATTTGCCTCTGAGGGTTGGCTTTGCTTTGATCTGGAGCTTGGGGTACATTGTTGTTTACGAGGAGACATCATGCTGTACCTAGAAGACTGGCAGTGCAGATTTAATCAGTAGCTGGCGTGCTCATCTGTAGAGGACTGTTCTCGATACGTCAGAATGGAGTGGTTCTTCCTGTTGGCTTTGGTCACAGAACGCCAATTGCCATCACTGTCGGAACTTGTACTGAAGAGTTTTCCTTTTGTGATTGGGAGCAGCATCGTTGGTTCCCACACAATTCATCTGGTGGTCCATTCTGTCAGCCAAATGATTACTGTGGAGTGATGTCTCATGTGATTCGTCGAAGTTACAATGAGGCCATAGTTTTTGGTCTTTTTGACTTGAATTTTGACTTTTAAAGTGCTAGATTCCTCAATTTTGCAAAATTGTCTACGTTAATGTGCAAGGATAACACAGGGACAGTATGAAGAGTGGAAGAGTTTGGTTGTTGGATAACACTAGACATTTCTTGACTTGAATGTTCTCCTAATGTCTTCATTGTCCCTGGATGATCATTTATGCTAATTACCACACACAAAATTCTAAAGTATGACTATGCAGATCATTAGTCCTATCTGCATTACCTTCCTTACTACCCCAGTAAGAGAAGAAATGACTCTGGCTGGGCTGGGTATTGGCCATAACTAAACTGGTGAGCCATAATTATATTTGTGCTCTAGTCGCCAAATGTAGTCCTCCATTTAGTGGCACACCACTTTGAACAGTCCTGATCTAGGATTCTTAAATTTTATTTACTAGAGTATTATACCTCAGTGGGATCTTTATCAAGTAACATTTGACTGCTGTTGCTTGAATGAGCGATAATTCTTAGACATGTGCCATGTGATAAGTGCTACATTACCCTGCCACACTCAAACGAGTTTTGGTGACGGGGCCCACGCACGACTTCCTTGGGCTGGTGAAGATTACCTGGGCCCCTTCTACCCCTCTTTGGGCGTTTTACACTCTAAAGTACACCCATTGGGAGCTTGTTCAGGTCAATGGAGTGTCCTGCTGGATACCCAGCCATCCCTTTGGTGGATGGCTGGGTATGCAGCCATGGGAGAAGGCTTCCCACCAGTGTCAGAATGTTAAGAGGCAATGAGACTGTTGAAAAGTGGGAGTACTCCAGGGGATGACGCACCCCTTCCTGCCAGCACTTGGCCTCCCATAGGTGTCCTGGTAGGTGCTATGTCTTCACTCGCAGGCTTTTGAAATTAATGCTGCATAGATACCGAACTATTTACTCAGGCCCCGTGAGGTGGGGGATTAACCCCCCCTCCAACCATCCCGAGTCTGCTGGTGATGGGGCTCCATAACCCAGGCTGTTTGGCCCTGACCTGGCTCCTTTGACTCCAGATTGGCCCTCTGCTCCCATTCCTCTTCCGTGGCAGAATTGAGCTCCAGGGCCCCCAGTAATGACCACCTACACCCTGGAGTGACTCTTGTGACAACGGCATCTTTTAACACTACTCCTACGGGAAGTACAGCCCCGTACTTCCCACGCACTAATGTGCATGATTACTCCAACCTCATATGTTCAAACATATGTTTGAACATATGTCAAACATATTATGTGTCAAACATATTAACACACATAACAGCCGTGAATAAAATTACAACACGAGTGATCTGTTGTCGTATGTGCATATATCATTGATGACTACCAATGATGTAGTCATCAATGATATAACTTCTCCCACTCTACCAATAACCGTTGAAGTGCCACAGGGCAGCATCTTGGAACCTCTCCTCTTTCTTATATATATCAATGATCTGCCTAATGTCTCAAACATTCTTAAACCTATATTGTTTGCTGATGATATACCCTCATCTATTCAGACCCAAACCCACATACACTAAATAATGTTGTGAATAATGAAATAGTCCCCTTATGGATGTCAACTAACAAACTATCACTAAACATAGAAAAGACCTACCTACCCAGTATGCACTAATCTATCGTTATCTTAATTATGGTATCTGTGCATGGGGGTCAAACACTTTAAACCACCTCAAGCCCATCATCACCCAGCAAAAATCTGCAACCAGAATAATAACAAACTCTGCTTTCAAACAACACTCAGCCCCCTTGATTAAATCCCTAAACATGCTAAACATAAACTCGCCCACACATTCTCTTGTGTCAACTTCATTTACAAAAACCTGTTTTTAAATGCAAACCCTGCTCTGAAACTCTCCCTGGACAGATGTAATAGGACCCATTATCACCACACCAGATATAAATATCTCTTTGATATCACCAGAGTCAAACTTAGTCTGTGTAAACACACTATGCAAATAGAGACCTAGTCTATGGAACTCACTCCCTAATGAATTGAAAAGCTGTCCAACTTTTGCCTCATTCAAAAACAAAACCAAAAAGTACCTAATTTCGTCTTCATAGTTTCCTATTCTGTGCTTTAAAATTGCTCTGTATCTAGTGTTACCCAATCTTTATGTAACTAATCCAAGCAACTTTACTATAGTGATCATTGCTGTCTTCTTATATGTTCAAGCAATATACTGTATTGTGCCTATTAATCCTTGTTAAATTACCATTCAAGCTGCCAATGCAATCAATCTGAGCTACCTATGTGCTTTAATATACCTACAAATCTCTCTCATCTCATTTTTTTCTTGCAATGTACTTATCATTTTATAAATTTTGCTTCAATTTACCTACTTAAAATTATCTGTTAGATTAATTAAGGACCAGCCCGAAACGTTGGGCATACTAGTGGGTTTACAAGAATGTAATCACTATGCTATGTATCCTCACAAATTCAATGTATCTTCTTGTTTATATATAAATATAATAAAATAAACTGGGCAAAGGTATTAGATTAGACTAGATTAAATTTTTTTATTCAGGTAAAGGTACATACATTCAGTTACATTCATAATGTTGTATTTAAAGATAGAGATAGTACATACAATACCTAAAGGCACTAGTACACATGGCATTTCGGGCAAGGTAATGGGGGAAAAAATTACTTAGACTAAAACTTAATTGTAATTGAGCTTAAAGTATAAATTGTGTTGAAAAAATAAAAAATAAAAAAGGCGGGGAACAAGGCAGAGAACAGCAATTATACAAGTTGGTCAACAACCAGCGTTGTTTAATATAGTAAGACATGGATTGACATTTAATGGTGAGGTAGATTACATGGAGTTTATTAGGTAGTTTTTATCTTAAACTAGTTGAGATGTACAGTCTTTGACATGATTGGGAAGGTCATTCCCCATTATGGGTCCTTTGATTTGTAGAACATTTCTAGTTTGATTAAGTTTACACTTGGGATATCAAATAGGTATTGTTTTCTGGTGTGGTGCCCATGGGTTCTGTTATAAACTTCTAAGAAGCTTTTAAGGTCATGATTGACATTACAGTTCAGAGTTTTAAATATATAGAGTACACATGAGAGGATGTGCAGTGACTTAATATCTAACATATTCAGAGAGTTGAGTAAGGGTACCTAGTGATGTCTGGGGCCAGAGTTAGATATTTTTCTAATAGCAGCTTTGTGTTGAGTAATTAGAGGACGTAAATGATTTTGGTAAGTAGAACCCCAAGCACAAATACCATAGTTGAGATAAGCATAGATGAGAGAGTAATAGAGCGTCACCAGGGCAGGGCGGGGTACATAATATCTGATCTTAGAAAGAAAGCCAACAGTTTTAGAAACACTTTTTGCTATATTTAGAATGTGTCCCTGGAAATTCGGCTTGTTATCGTTGAGGATACCAAGGAATTTATCAACTTTGTTACTAATTTGACTATTGTTTATTCTTAGATTTACTTAATTTGAGGATTTATTACCAAACAAAATATAGAAAGTTTGTCAGTGTAAAGGGTGAGTTTGTTGGCAGTTAGCCAAAGATGGACTTTCTTTAGTTCAGTATTCACTGTGACATTTAGAGCAAGAGGGTCAGGACTGGAGAAAATGAAGGTTGTGTCATCAGCAAAAAGATTGGTTTGAGGTGGTGTTACGCATTTGAAAGGTCATTAATGTAGATGAGAAAGAGGAGAGAGCAAAGTATGCTCCTCTGCGGAACACCAATATTTATGGGTAGGGGAGGAGGAATAGAATTATTCACAGAAACATACTGGAGCCTGTCAGTAAGGTAAGATTGAAGGTATTGCATGGATTGACCTCTGACTCCATAATGATGTAATTTAAGAAGAAGGTTTTAGTTGTTGGCAGTGTCAAAAGCATTTTGTAGGTCAACAAATAACCCAACAGGGAACTCATTTTTATGAAGAGCTGTATGTATCAAGTTAATCATACTAATCAGTGCATCGTCAGTGCTTTTATTGGGTCTGAACCCATATTGGCAAGATCTAAGTATGTTGTTCTTGGCAAGATAAGAGTAAAGCTGCTTGTAGATTAGCTTTTTAAATATTTTTTACAAGGTTGGTAGAATTGATATAGGTCTGTAATTGTTGACATCAGTGAGATCACCACATTTGTGGACTGGGGTTACTCTCGCTTTTTTTTTTTTTTTTTTTTTTTTTTTTTTTTTTTAGAATATCCAGAAAAGTTTGGAGTTAAAGTGATTTGTTGAAGAATAATGTAATAGAAGGAGCTAGAAGTCTGGTTGTTTTTTTGATAATTAGTTAGTATCGCATCAAGGGCAATTGACTTAGTTTTTAGGGAAAGGACCACCTCATTAACATCAGAGGAGTTAGGAGTTAGGTACAGAGACTCTGGATTGTTACCTGTTAGGTATTCTTTAATTATGAGCAAGGGATTAGAGGGATGTTCCCACTAGAGAGCAAGAGGGATGTTCCCACTAGAGAGCAAGAGGGATGTTCCAATGGAGGAGAAGAAATTATTGAATTCAATAGCAGTGTCAGAGGCTGCCCAGCAAACACAGAACGTTTGTGAACGTTTTCAAATGGTGCCACAGAGATAACACTGTAACTTTTGACATAAATACGTATTTCTGACGTTATTAAAACCATTAGAGATAACTAAAAACATACATTCCGTTGACACAGTTTTTAAAGGTTTAGAGTGAGTGAGTGAGAGTGTGTGAGTGAGTGAGAGTGTGTGAGAGTGATTGAGAGTGGGAGAGTGAGTGAGGGTGAAGGAGAGTGAGTGTGGGAGAGTAGGGGAGAGTGAGTGTGGGAGAGTGAGTGAGAGAGAGTGAGTGAGTGTGTGTCAGAGTATGGGAGAGTAAGTGAAAGTGTGGGGGAATGTGTGAGTGTGTGGGAGAGTGAGTGAGAGTATGTAATGACCCGATCTACTCTCCTCTTCCTCGCCAATCAATACCTCAGCTCAACACTGCTACAGTTCAGTATGAGCCCTCACTGATCTACTGTGGGTACAAGCTGAAATATTAAATGAGAAGGAAACAACAAGAATAGGAGTTATTAATTTAAACTTATAATTAAACCTAATTAAGAACACTGCCACCACCTTCCCGATCTAACATACCTGAATGTGTCTATCACCGATCCCCCAGGGAGGCAAGGAATCGGTAATCATGAACTCCCCAGGCAATAGGAACTTCGGTAATAAATCTTGGGAATTAGTTTGATTAATTTACTTTGCTTATTTAGGTCCAAGGGCAACTTTAATATCCAGTAAATGGAGGAGAACAGGGGGATTTCCAAATACCACACATAGATATACTGCTTATAGAAACTGCTAAAAATTAATGACAAAAGGGACAGATAACTAAACAACAAACTAATTAATAACTTTATTATATTTAACACATATATTGAAATAAAATGAACATATACCCTACTCTATAATCCCTAAGAGGCAAAATGGATATCTACCAATACTCAAGTGCACAATACCTTAAAACCGCTCTCCGGCCTAGATGTCGATGGCTACCCTCAGCCCCTCTGATGCCGGACCGAGTTCCCACCCCCAAGCACTCCCAGAACACACTACTGAAATTTTGTTTCACCAGCTTACCGGTGGAAGGAGTACTCCTCCCACAATCTAATACAGCCCCCGGGGCTCCACCCATTATTTTTGGCTACAGCCAACCATTTAAAACTAGGCCTGAGGTATGGTTCTCCAGGGCCAATAAGGACTTGGCACTTATCTACTGCCAATCACCTTCACTGATCTGCCTGAAGGTACATGAAATTCTCGAAGATTGAGTCAGCTCTCCTCAGCTATTCGAAGGGGACAAGGTGCCTCTGTAGTGGACCACCCGAGCCTGGGACACATCGGAGCAATATTTACAGAAACTGATAAATTATGTTCAAACCTGTCTCCTCTAAGATAAAAGGTAGGGACATTTGATTCGCCTGGTATGCAGGGGGGGGGGATCGGCGAGAGGGGGAAGAGAGGGAATTCGGTGGGGGATCGGTGAGAGGGGGAAGAGAGGGAATTCGGTGGGGAATGGAGAGGGAAAAGTGGGGGAATGAAGTGGGGGGAGCATAGGCACCGAGAGGACCAAGCTAGCAAGACCACCCTCAGGTCAACCTCTTGGCCCTTGACAAATGGGTAAAGGGGGAGGGAAGAAGGGAATTAGCCATTACAACTCCCCCCTCTTTGGAATTAAGAAATTCGTATGTAAGGTACTTTAAATCACAAATTTCTTATAATGCCCTACCATAACAATTACCTCCAAAGAACAACATTTTTAACCCAACAATATTTTATCCCAATGCCTCAAAAACAAAAGAAATTATCTAATCCTAACTAATTCCATACAATCCTCCAAAAACAATAATGGCACCCCCCCCCAAAAGGTAAGGTGTGCCCCCGCAAGTATGAATACATCAGTCTCCGTTGTGTAGTGGTAAGACACTCGCCTGGCGTTGCGCGAGCGCTTTGTCATGGGTTCGTATCCTGACTGGGGAGGATTTACTGGGCGCAAATCCTTAACTGTAGCCTCTGTTTAATGCAACAGTAACATGTGTACTTGGTTGTAACAACGATTGTTTGCGGTGGGGATCGTACTCCAGGGACCTGCCCGAAACGCTACGCGTACTAGTGGCTGTACAAGAATGTAACAACTCTTGTATATATCTTAAAAAAGAAAAAAAAATATCAGACCACTGGTTGCTATACTGTCAATTAATAATTTTTAGAAAGAATACTGACAAAGTGAGAATATTACTTAATTCTCTAACATCTAGATAGTATTCCTCCGCGGAGTTGTATGATGCAATATCGCTAGCTCAAGTAGTTTCCAACATAACTCCAGGGAAGGAAAACTCGGGTCGTAGTTCAATGTTGAGTACTGACGTTCCCATTCCAACTCTGGTTACATTATGGGTTAGTATGTTAGCACGTTAGAACACACATAACGGATGTCCCGAATCTGTCACAGCAGATGTGACTCTAAGTCATTATGGGAACAAGAATTAAATATTGGAATATTAAATGATTAGAGAGTTTTTGATTACAGATATCTTAAAGTTTGCAGTAGACTCGAGGACTTGGGTTGCTGTGACGTGTAATGGTTGAATTACTTAATTGTTAAATTGTTCTGTGAACTCGGAAAATGTTCTTGAGAACAGATTACATTATTGTATAAGTTGTATTCTACATTAATATACTTTAATTAAAGAATATTAATCATTTAGTCATTAAAGATCAAGGAGACTTCGATACTACAGTAAGGTCGCTGTGACTTGTAACTGTTGAGTTACTAGACAATAACACATCACTGAGCATCATGATCACCCCAAACTCAAATGAACAAATTTGATTTAATATGCACTGTGCTGCAGTAGTCATTCTGACTAATGATATAACGTAAGTTTTAACTAGCTGAAGTTAATGTAATATTAGAGAACTCAATAGGTTATTCATTAAAATCAAGGAAGACTCTGGGTCGACAGTGAGATTAGTAGCCTAGTCATTCTGACTTATAAGCTAATTAAACTACAGCTCGCAGGCTTATCACTGGAAACTCATTAATACATCCTCAACTTAAATGAGAAATTAATTTTATTGAATCAATCTCTATGAATAGTCAACTGTATTTAATCTTGAATGCACATTCAGCTGATACTCAATTGATAAAAATGTCCTGAATACCTACCTAAATAGATGGTATAATTTTTCTAACCTACCTAAGTAGAGGGCTAAGCTAATTGTGACGACTTACTAATTCTTAGTAGTGTCACTCTAGTTGAATGTTGAGTAGTGGGTTCTACTCAGTTTATCGTGGTGAGAATTTATAGTTGCAGGTTATCATGGTGAGCGAAGTAAACTCTAAGTATCGCAGTGAGCAATAAAGCGTTCAAATTATCATGGCGAGCATTAGGCGTTCGTATTATCATGGAGCAATGATGGGCTCAATTATCACGGTGAACATTAATACGCTCAAATTATCACGGGGAACAATAAAGCGCTCGATTATTGTGGTGAGTAAATATGCTCATATGATGGTGAGCAACAAGGGGCTCGAATTAGTGTGGGGAGCAATAAAGCATTCAAACATCATTATCAACAATAAAGCACTCAATTATTACGTTAATCTTTAGGTGAGCTATTAAATCAGCTCGTTAAGCATGTTATCTTACAATGCTTAAGGTTTAATGTTAATACATTAAATGATGGGAAACCTAAGGTTGCTAAAAAATTAATTATTGCTATGATTAATCTTACTTGAAAGATAATTTGTTACAATTTATCCCAACCTAAACGTTTCACGGTTTATTAGTTCTCTGTTGTATGTTCACTTACATATTGGTAAGTTTACAATTTTGCTCGTGCTGCACTCCTACAATAATAAGCAGAAAAGAAAGAAAAACAGCTCAAACAAAAACTAATGCAAATAACTCACTAGCTTCTAGTGCAGAAAACTTTGAATAAATGTTGTAGTCTGTTAAAGACTATTGTAAGGTTTTCTTGGCAAACCTTAAGCACAGGTATAATGAACCTTGGTCCCGGTGAATTTGCTGGTGTAGAAGTTTCTTGATGATTTCGAGTTACTGTTGAATTCAGGAAATGCTGGATGCATTGGGTGCAAGATTCTCTAGCCTAATATTATTAATAACCCAGGAAGTCCTAGATTCTCTAGCCTAATATTATTAATTACCTAGGAAGTGCTAGGTTTTCTAGCCTAATATCATTAATTACCTAGGGGTGCTAGATTCTCTAGCCTAATGTTATTAAATACCTAGGGAGTGCTAGATTCTCTAGCCTAGTATTATTAATTACCTAGGGAGACTGAGCGTGGTCAATTATTACTTGTCGAGAATAATTCTAGGTCTACAGTGGGTTCAATGGCTTGGTCGCTTTGACATGTACCTGTTTAGGTTACTGACCACTGATTTTCCACTTAGAACTATAAAACATCTCTGCGAATACTATTTGTACCAGGCTCAATCTGGGTTTATTACTCAGCTGGGTTTCTCATTTAGCATGTTGCTGGAGAATTAATTTACTGCTGATTAACTTCTGTTATTGTTGATTAGAGGAATCTCCTCATTTTGAGGAAGCTCATGTACTCCATCTGAGCTGGATGCTTGCTTGGGTATAACTAAACTATAAAAATGTTCTACTCCAGCAGAAATATTTTGTGTTGCAAGCACTTTGTTATAATGATCTAACTTGGCCTGAATTTTGTCTTCATAGTTGGCAAGGTCAGATTCAATTAGACTTAATTCGTCTGGGTCAGTATCACTGACAAAGAGTATGTTTCAATAAGACTCGATTATATCCTTAACATGGTCATATTTTTAGCTAGCCACCTTTGTGGAAATTCTTAGTCTGGAAATGTCAACTGGGTTAGTACCTAACAAGTTGTCACATTTGTTGAATAGTCTTGATAAGTGACTTTGTTCAATCCTTTGCTCAGCCAAAGTTTTATTTTCTTCTATCTGTATTTGTTTTGATCTCTCTTTTTCCCTTTCGACTTGGGCTTTCTCTTTTTCCTTCTCTTGTTCTAACTCCAGTTCTCTTACCCTGGTTTTCTCTTTCTTTCTCCTGTTCCAACTCCAGTTCTCTTATTCTGGTTCTCTCTTTTTCTACCACCAGTCTGGTTTTCTCTTTTTCTACTTCAGTTTTCATCTGAAGTTCTAATTTTAACTTTTCCAGTTGGAACTGTCTCTCTTCACGTTGTTGTTGCATTTGGAGCTCTAGCTGGAATCTTTCCAAGCTCCTGTTTCTGCTACTGCGATTACTCCTACTTGATCCTTGGGACCTCACGTCATCTTGTCCATCATCCTCCTTTCCACTTCCAGCTCCTTTCGCTCCTTGTTTTGCCGCTTAACTCTTAGCGCTCAGCTGTCTAAGGATCTCATCCTTCACTCCAGCCACTTTAGATGCCTTCACCTTGAAGCCACATTTCTCTGCTATCTGCTTCAACTGCTCCTTGGTGCAACCTTCCAAGTCCTCAGGCTTGCCAGACTCTACAAACCCTTGCACCTTCTCCATCCTGTCCTGTGAGTCTTCCCAAGAGAGAGAGAGAATATACCTGTGGTCACACAGGCTAATAATAGGTAGCCCACTCAGCTGCCACAATGGATGTATTAGTCCAACCTCCTGGACTCAAACTGAGGGTGTGTTAATCCAATCTCCCGGACAGGTCCCCAATATCTTGTGTTCTGGACCGCCTGAGAGGGTTGGGGCTTATGGGACTTAAACCTCCAAAGAGAGCTCTGGCTGCTGCACCAGACTGTTGCTCGTGTACAGGTGGACAACGTCCCCCAACCACTCTCTGCCAGAACAGACAACCAACCTTGGCAGCCACACTCACCCTACCGTCGGTCGACCAACAATAAACTGTGGAGTGCTTGAAATTTCTCAGATCACCCTGCACGCCTCTTGATCTTGGAAAGGGGTTCATCATCACATATCTAGGGGTGCAGCTGTAACACTGGCCTTGTCCTGTGCGCACACACGCTACTTGAGCCCCGTGACTCCCCACTCTCTCTTTGTCTGGAATGATCTCCTCAATTCCCCTTTTGTAAATCAATATTTTCTATCACCCTATCCACAGCTGTGATCCTTTCTCTCTCTCTCTCTCCCTCTTCCCCCCCCCCCCCCCTTCCCTTCTGCTTTCTGGGAAACCTCACCAGGTGTGACGGTGTCCACCCCTGTATTTCTTCCTTCCCAGATTAGAAGAGTCATATCTCCATAGCCTAAGTGTTCTCGGATGTTCAGGGAACATTTTCATGTATGGGAAAGCGTGGAGCGTGATTCAGCTGGCTGTAAAGTGGCCAGCTAAGTTTGATAATGCAAGGGGCTTACGCCTTTTGAGGCACAGGACGGTGTCGAGCCATCCTGTTTCCTGCCAAGACGTCCTGACGCTTCCCGGCACCTGATTGGCCAGGTGAGGTCACGTGCCTGAAGTGACCAATGACGAGAGCCCTCGGGCGGTGTGACGTCATGAGGCGGAGGGCCCGGGGCGGCTTGTCGGAAAATCCGACACCATTTAATATATCATACAGATAATAGCTGTATTGTATAAACAAGTAACCCATAGAAAACGTAACTTGTAGTGGAATTACCGTCTAAAGAAAACGGGATATCATCACCACATACTATTATAATTCACCAGCTATTCTGCTGGGAATTATTCTTAAATACATTAGTCTTTGGACTTTACCATCATAAAAACATCTTATATAAATTAACTTAATTATCAGTATTAAAGTAGAGTAAATGTGACCCTTCTATCACGTTCTGAAATCTGGACAATGTAAGCCAGGCGTCAGAGTGGAGGAAGGAGGGCAGCCATTGTTGTGTCACCTCCGAGACGTGTGGAGCAAATTTAGCTCCTATCATATCTGGACAATGTCGGCCAGTAACGTCAATAGTATGGAGTGTTAAACAGCCATTGTATATATTGAGACCAGAGGCTCACACGGGAGCAAATTCGGCTCCTGTTAATTTTACTTGGACGTAGTGTTATGGAAACCAAAGGTACCATTGTCAACACGCTGTCTACAAATTCAAGTTAAGTGTCTATCCGAAACCCGTTTATCATTCATTTATGGCCATTAATGTCAGGATATAGGGTGACCCGGTTAGATCACGTGGAAGCCTCAAACTAAAGGTAATTAAGCCAGGTCTTCAATGTTCCATGTACTGTATAGTGTTTTCTCTGATATAGCTTGTCATATATAGGATTCTGGCTTCACAGCTAGCGCACTTTTGACAGGTCAAGACGAGGATGGAAGACTTTGTGCACCAGTTACTGGGTGAGGAAGCTACCTCAAAGAGGATAATTTGGTGTCTACACCCTAGTTATACCTGGTGGACTAACCTGCTGTACTATAAGATAAGGAACCTTTTCAATGTATGTAGTTAATACTGTAGTTTGATTGGCTGCATATATATATAAACTAATAAACCCCCCCTAATGTGTAGAGGATCGATTTGTGAGATTATGAGATTATTGCAGAAATACAGTCCACTTATCATTATACAAATCGCTATCGAAGTATATAAATTAACGTAAATATAAATTCTATATAAATTCATATAAATTAAATAAATATAAATCTCACAGGTCGGTTCCCACACGGCTAGCGCCTGGGGCGGGAAGACAGTACATCACCATCAGAGAGGGAAGATGCGCTCGAGCGAGCTCCGGACCTAGAGAGCCCTTACTCATAGATTTAAGCTCTGCTTCGATTCTGCAGACAGTCAGAGAAGCCATCCAACTTCCGAGGAGTGCCCAGAGGCAAGGACGGACCGGATGAGAGAGCCAAGAGCTCTATCAAGAGTCTGCAGCAGAGGGAACTTTGGGCTGGTGACGTCTGGGACGCCCACTAGAAGACCACGTCTTACACATCAAGCGAGAAGTTAGGGCCGGGCCCAAATCTACTGGCAGTGAGGCGAGAGGAAGCTGTCCGGGATTGCGAGGTGTTGGCGTTGTCATTGAGAATGGAGGACGACGACGGAGGTACCTGTCTACAGTACCCCAGAGAAGAGGAGGAGGAAGGCAGTACCTGTTGGGAGTCAGCACGGCGAAGACGCGTTACCACGAAGGCGACGGAGGAACCTGTGTGTGTGGTGGGAAGTAGTCGTCGGCAGAGCAGACGCCAGAACCAGGAACCTCAACATCCCTCAACAGAGGACGAGTCAGCTTCGTGGTTGGAGTGAAATAAGGTAGATAATTGTCCCTCCCTTACCCCTTTTGAGCTAGGCGATTTAGAGTATTTTATATGTTGGGAATATTTCCACTCATCATTTTATTGTCTAAGTGACAGGACGTTAGGCTAGGAGCCAAAAACTCATTTAGGCATGAGTTGGTGTGGGTGATCATTAAGGCGGGGATGTTAGTGATCCTGGAAGGGTAGTTGGTGTGCAAGGAGCCACCAACGTACTCTGAAACGTCCAGCTGATCGCCTTGCTAGAGGCGTGGGAAAATCACGACATTCTGACAGCTAGAGCCGTCAGCTGATCGTGCTGCCAGAGGCGCGAGGTGTGTGCCCGCGCTGGAGGAGTGGACCCAGTCAGCTGACCGTGTTGCCGCCAGCAGATGATTCCAAACATAGACATTTCTTTATGCCATTTATATATGCATATATGTTTTTCTTCAGTAAACTTTTAAACTAACTGAGGAGTTTAAGTGAGCCTCCATTCTCTAGGGCTATATATATATTATATATTTATGAGACCATTAGTGACACCTTGCACTGCATGTGTCATTGCATCCTTAGCCAAGATAATTAATGAGGCCACTGACGTGTTGCTGGGACACGAGTATAAACACCCAGCTGGCGACCTCAGGACAGACCAGATAAAGCAAGAGAAAATGTCCCAGTGTCAGGACAGGCAGGTTTAAGTAAGTTATAAGAAGCTTGAACCTCCCCACTCGCTACGGGTGTATAAGGGCAGCTCTTAGTTGACTGTGGGAGCCCAAGGGCGAGCAGTGGCGCCCGGTACTGAGGGGCTAAGACCCGTGGGACGACCCCAACTACAGGTTGAAAGGGAGTGAACTCTGACACAGGACAAGGGCAAACACATGTTAACTATACACATTTAATAAACAAAGAACACGTAAAGTACACTACATAAAAGAAACAAAAATATTGACATAAAACACTCTAAGCTACTACAATCTGGTTGCGATCCAATACCCTATCTTGGCTTCACCAGCTGTCCATATCAAGTGGTTGCCCAACTCCTGGCTAGCCACTAATTACCCCCTCACCAAGTGGGGTTCACTCTTTTCATAATACTATACAATTAGCCCTAACATATATATAACTCAGCCTATGGCTGTAACAATAGAGACACCTGCATAGAAATTCCTCAACCCAAACAAATGGTCAATCTCCCACTGCGTCTTGCACGCCAATGACATTCAAGCACTCTCCTAATACATTATGAGTAGTCACCATGAACCTCTGCTCCGCATCTAGAGGCTCACTACTCTGTATATCTCTAGGTTCTCCCAGAATTGTCTGTGAGGATCTTCTGCAGCCTTCCCAGACTGCTACACAATGAAGTTTTGCAGGCGATGAGTCACAATAACATGGCTAAAGTATGATGACCAGACCACACACTAGAATGTGACGGGATGTCGACGTTTCGGTCCGTCGTGGACCCTTCTCAAGTCGATATAGACAATCGACTTGAGAATGGTCCAGGACGGACCGAAACGTCGTCGTCCCTTCACATTCTAGTGTGTGGTCTGGTCGTCAATGAAGTTTTCCTCGAACACCAGTGATTCTCCACCACTGATTCCACAGAAGCATGTGAAACTTCACTTCACTGCTCCTCGTCACAGATTGAGGTCCACTCTTCACTATGGGGGGCTCTGCTCTTCCACAGAGTTCGGCATTCACTTCTACAGCCTTGAAGTTCTATCCGTTAACTTCTCCACTGACCTCCACGTTCCATCAACTTCTCCTCCAACAAACCTGCAATTTTCATTGACATGCCAATTAAAATGTTTCCCTTCTTAAGTATAACTAAATGTATTTACACACAATAATTCTCCTTCACTCGACATCTCTTTAAACTCTCACACGTCGCGAAGGGAACTCCCCCGTTTGGGTGATTCCATGCTCTACCCTCGCTAGCAGCCACCGCCGCCTTCCTCAGTCAGCCACTGGCCTCCAGAGAGAGTGGATATGTCACTGCCTCCTCCAGCTGGTTGCCTCGTCTTTACTCTCTTATTTAAGCTTACTGCCTTAATAAAATATACGTATAAACACTTGCCACGATTGCTGGGCACACGATCAACTGCAGGCAATCACTAACATCTGGTTAAGCAGCCTTACCACAGAATTTTATCTGGCGCAGGGCAGGTTCAGGTCCCGGTCTCCGACATTGGCGATCTCCATCGCCCACAAAATCGCTAGTAAACTGCTTCACCAGCCTCTCCTGGTCCTGAATCGAGCACTAAGTTGTTCCCAGACTTCATACACGAGCGCCTGACTGGTCCCCTCCTCTTGACGGAGTACAAAATTAGAGGTTCATCCATTACTGTCAGGAACACAAAGACAATGCAACCTCCTCTCACGACTTCTGTTGCTCGAGTGAGGTCAAGTTGTCTGCAGTGAGCCTCATACTTTGCCAACAAACTCGACATCTCATGTGAAGTCATTTATTTACATATGTATTCTCTGCCTATGCTTTTAAACTCTTCATTAACCCTAGCCAAGTATTTAATATATAATCACATGTCTATATTTTCTTTGACCTCTCAGTTGGTCTGGTTTGCTGAATAACTCTCACAGGGTAGACTCATTTTTCAGGCTACCTGGAGTCATAACAATATTTACACACTATAATGATGATATTAATATAAAACGCGAAAAATATAATTTTTCTGACATAATCTCTGCATGAACCGTCTCAAAGATATAGTTTTTGTGTTGGAAACACAAAAAAAGATGTAAACTCTGAATTTCTAATAATATATACAATCTTTATTTGTGAATCTCGAATCTCTAAATAATAAAGCAATATATCTGAGAGCATGTAGGCTTCGGTGTGCCATGAGTGAAGAGGCATGTAAGTATATAGTAGTTACGTATACCAGCAAATAACAATCAGTATCAATATTGGTTTTTATTATTTTATATTTATATATATATTTATTTATTTATTTATTTGCAAGAAAGTACAATGCAGTTGTGGGATTACATGAATTGGATTTTTTACATTCTTGTAACGTCACTAAAATGCATAACATTTCGGGCAGAGTACATAATAATAATAATAATAATTTTTTTTTACAGAAGGTACAATGGGTTTGTGAGATTACATAAAATTGGTATTTTTACATTTCTGTAACGCCACTAACACGAATAGCGTTTTGGGCAGGTCCTTAATGAACAGATTTTGTTTTATTTTGGGGAAATTAAAGAGATATTTATTTCTGGCGTGGTGCTCATGTGTTCTATTACACTTATCAACGAAAAGTTTCAGATGAAGATTAGCATTTAGGAACAAGGTTTTGTATATGTAAATAGCACCTGAGAATGTGTGGAGTGAGTGTATGTTTAGCATGTCCTGGGACTTCAACAGATGGGCTGTGTGTTGTCTGAAGAGAGTCTGTTATAGTTCTGATAGCAGATATTTGCTGAGTGATGATGGGCCTGAGGTAATTTGCAGTGGTTGAACCCCATGCACAGATTCCGTATGTGGGATAGGGGGAGGATAGATTAGCGAGTAGTATAATGACGGGGATGCAAAGAGGAGAACATATCATCTGATTTTATAGAGTGTACCGACCGTTTTTCTAAATTGTTTTGGCTGTGTGTTGTATGTGGATGTAGAAGTTCAGTCTTTTGTCTATGTATAAGCCAAGGAACAGTCGCTCAGTTTTATTGCTGATATTACAATGTTTATTTTAAGTTGAATTTGATTTGATGATTTACTTCCAATTAAAATGCAGTAGGTTTTTCCTATGTTTAGTGTGAGTTTGTTGGTTGACATCCATGAATGACTTTTTTAATTCATTATTTACAATATTATTTAGTGTGTGGGGGGGTTGGAGTCAGAATAAATGACGGTAGTATCGTCAGCAAATAGTGTATGCTTAAGAATGTTAGAAACATTTGGCAAATCATTGATGTATACATTAAATATAAATAAATAAATATATATATATATATATATATATATATATATATATATATATATATATATATATATATATATATATATATATAATAATATATATATATAATATATATATATATATATATATATATATATATATATATATATATATATATATATATATATATATATATATATATATATATATATATATATATATATATATATATATGGAAGGGAGTACCACCTCTAGCTGGAAGAAGGGGGACCCATAGCCTCGGAGGAAACCACGCATAACGCATTAGAGGGAATGTTTAGATCCCCTCCAATACAGTTTCTGTGTGCTTTTCTCCTACCACCCCCTTCCTTTTTTATTTTTTGTGCTTTATTATGCATTTGATGGTTACAAGATATACATGGGTTGATACAAAAATAATAATGCAAAAAGGTGCCTAAAGGTTATCGATCTCTTGAAAAACACAACAATGGGAAACATTGATGAATGTCACAGACGGGTTCGATCATTGTTGCAAGTCAAACACTTCTTCGAATTCCTCTGAAGTTGGACTAGTGCCCAAGACGCAACAGGCATTTCCCCTCTGAATCGCAACACTGAGGCGCTGGAACAAGAAACTTTTTGCTCTCTGGTCTTTTGTAGCGCTGATCAATTTGTCCCCCAATTCCTTCAGGAACTTCAATGCACATTTTCCCCACGAACCGAGGGTCTCCGAGCCGATCGGAACAAAGCTGTAGCAGTGTGCTAGACCTCTGTATTTAATAATTTTCTGCGATTCCCTGAAAGAAGCAGCACCACCGCTTTCACGTGTGCTGTAGTGGAGGTAGGTACTGGCCAGTGTGGCAGCGCACGTGTAGTCCCATACCACTTGCTTACTATCCTTCCAAGGTAGCAAGGTGACCCCATCAGGGCGCTTCTGAGGGTCGTTAGGTCTGGATAAGTGTGGTTCTCTTTGTGCCGGGCAGCGGGCTGTGGCGAGGCTCCTCTTGATGATGTCGTTGACTTCTTCATGTCTTGCGATTTTACCCTGTGATTTACGACATACCAGACCATGACGACCATATTGGTCTGCCATCGCAGTTCCGCAGATGCACCTATGTTCGGTGAGGATCTGGGCGGCAAGGCGAAGGGCAACTCCAATGCGGAGAGCGTCATGACTGAGGCGAGTTCCCAGGGCTGCATTGGGCACAGCAAATAAAAAATCCCCGGCGTGGGGTGCTGTTACCGCTAGGAGGCGGGCTTTGTTTTCAGCATCAGCGTTGTCAATCATTGCTGTGACAGTCTTTTCCATTATGGGGCTATCCCAGTGGGCCTGCTTGTGGTCTTTTGGGACTTGTGGTCGGGGTTGAGGGTGTGCAATGGTGTCCCATTGTCTGGCTGCTTCGATGAACGTTTGATCATGAGTTCCCGCTGTCTCTCTCATACGCTCTGGTAGGATCTGCCCTACCAATTCGTTGGCTGCTGTACATGAGGATAAGAATGCTGGAAGTGTTACCTCAGTTGCCTTTCGTATGCCTATCCCTCCAAATCTCACTGGTAGTGTTGCTTGGTCCCACTGACTGTCGTCTAAATCTAGGTTGAGCGCCTTCCTGAATATTGACCTGAGGAGCTCATCATATTGATTTAGAAGTGGGTTGCCAAAAGTTGGTGCACACCTTAAGAAGTATGTTAGCCTGGGCAAGGTAAGGCACTTTGTGAGAAGGTAGAGGGCATCGTGGGAGTCCAAGTCCCCAATTCTCTCTTCCATCCTCTTTAGGTCTCTAAACTTTTCGTCAAGGACTGCAGCAATGGCATTGTGGCCCAGAGGTGCTCCGAGTAGTGTGCTGTCGGTAGGTTTAACGACTGAGGCTTCTGGTAAAACTGATTTCACTGCTCTAATGATTACTTCACTAGATGCAATAATTTCGCACTTGGAGGGGTTAAGAACGAGACCCATGGACTCCCCCCGTGTCTTCACCAGCTGTAGGTCTTCTAGCAGGGAATCTTGTGTGCCTGCCAGAGTGCCATCATCCAGGAACCAGATGTTGAGCTCGCTGGACAGTCTGGTTGTAATTTCTCGAACCGCTATGCAAAAGAGGAACGGTGCAAGTGGGTCACCCTGTTGAATTCCCTCTGCTGAGGTGACTTCATGTTTGCCAAACAGGAGGGTTGAGTCTTTGCTGTAGCCTGCTGACACAAACGGGAGAATGCTTGGGCAATGTTCCTGGACTGCAGTGAGGATTGCTTCCCTTTTGACCGAGTTGAAAGCGTTTTTAAAATCTAATTTTACTACTGCCTGGTCTTCAGTAAGAGAGCTAATGTAGGCTCGTGCAGCATGAGCCGCTGCTTCACAGCCTTTGGGGGACTCCAAACCCCAGCTGGTTGGGTTGCAGCATGGTGGCTGCTTCCGTTCGGATACTTCTGACAGCAGCCCTTGCAACTAGGCGGCGAAGGGTATTACCAACGGCAATGGGTCTGATCCCTCCCCCCTTCTTTTTAAGGGCACATAGGGAAGCACCAAAGAAGAATGGTTTGATTTCATCAGGGATTAACCCGGCGAGGCAGTTGTTGACAAACGATGTGATTTCTGTCAGGAGCGCTTCTGCAGCTGGGCCAAGAACAGGGTTCACCATTTCCTTCACATGTTGAGGTCTTACCCCTGTGTAGCCTCCTGAGGAGCCCGGGGGAAATGAAACGATAGCTTTATAAACCTCTGACTCCCGGAGGACGAGAGGTTCCTGGTTAGGGGCGAGCCTGACCTGTGGGGGAGGTTCACCTACGGCCCTGAGGGGGTGTTTTTCTCTCAGTGCTTGGGCTGTGGTTTCATCCCTGGGCAAAATTTTGTCCTCACTTGTGATCAACCTGAGTGCCCCGACTGTATTGCCCTCTTCAATTTTCTTGCTGACTTGGGTACCTAATTTTCTGTTGTCGCTGATTGTCGTACTTGGTCTGCCTCGGCGGTATTTGGTGTGTTTGGGGAGGCGGACTAGGTTGTCAGCCCTAGGAAAATCCCTAATTGCTTTATTGACGGATGAGGCCAGTGTCTTGCCTCCTCTGTCTGGTACACCTAAGCATGCATTGCCAAAAAGTAATAGATTGTGCCAGGCTTTGATGGTATCAGGTGCGTCAAGGTTATTCGACCCTCTGTTGACTTTTGCGATGAGGTCCGTGTATTTCCCTGCAGCAAAAGGGCGAGAGGCCTTTGGGATGTGGGTGAGTGTCCTGGTTGACGTTGCTTTAATTGCCTCTAGCAGGTCGTCTGTTGCAATGTAATCTGTTGCGATTTGTACTGGTGCAACAGGCTCCTGAGTGCTGCCTCCTCCCACGGGAGGCCTCCCTGACCCAGGACAGTCACCATGCTGGCGTATGACTCTGGAGACAGAGTTGATGCTGACGTTGTTCCCACAACCACTGCATGTGCCTCTCCTTTGATTGGCTTCGGGAGGGGTGAGCTGGCTGGTAGCGGCTTCTTCTGCCATCCCCTTAGGTAAAGTGAATGTCCCCTTGCACTGGAGTATTTGTCTCTCCCTCCTGGCTGGGGGGGGGGGGGACGAGGTTGTCCCCTATACTATGCGCCATGTCTGGGCAGATGTCTGGGGTGGGTGGGCTCGTGGAGGTGGTGGGTGGGGGTTGGGAGGCTGCGCTGGCCCGGTCTGGGAGGGGGGCCGCGGAGGGGAAGGCGCGACCACCTGATCGTGGGAGGTGGGGGCGGGGGAGCGGAAGACACTGCACCACACGGAGGGGGGTGGGGAGACACTACACAAGTGGAGCGGGTGAGCGGGAGACACTACACTCACTGGGGGGGGAGGCACTACACTCAGGGGGTGGGGGGAGGGTTGATGTGGCACGTAACACTTGGATAATTTCCTTTTGTCACTAAACACTGGTGAATGTGTCCTGGCTCACTGGGTGTGGTGCTCTCAACACGATACTCACAATGGTCCAGTCACCACAGGACTGGACTCAACTTATCTTTTTCAAGCACTTATTGGCACACTGGTGTCCCAGTCTCTTGACCCCACCACACGTGTCCTTCCACCCTTTCCTGGTGAGGGAGCCGTAGGGCGTGTGACGTGTGTGGGCGTGGGCTGACGGTGGGCGTGGGGTGGCGGTGGGCGTAGGGTTGCGTGGGGTGGCGGTGGGCGTGGGGTGGCGGTAGGCGTAGGGTTGCTTGGGGTGGCGGTGGGCGTAGGGTTGCGTGGGGTGACGGTGGTCGTGGGGTGGACGATGGTCGTCGGGTCAGCCGCCGGGAGAGGGTAGCTGGGTGGGCTGGCGAGGCCTGTGGGAGGCTAGGGAGAGGGGGGGGAGAAGGTGTCCCGGTCACACACAATTAACACAAAGTTTCACAGGTGCATTATGTTTATCACTACAAACTCACCGTTCATCTGAAAAGACGCACACATTCACTTATAAGTCTGCTGGAATACAAGCAGGTTTGTGAGCCTCCCCTTCACTCCCCCCCCCCCTCCACATGAGGCCTCCTCCCCGCCTGGAGGCTGTTGTTTATGGAGGCACTGAGATAACCCTCAGCCAGGACTGTGTCCTTCCCCTCCCTAGCACGCCTCCCGCCAGGACAACACACCTTTTACAGTTGATTCTGTTGCACTGCTGGAGAGGTAGGCTTCAGCGGGTGTGTGTATTTATATATATATATATATATATATATATATATATATATATATATATATATATATATATATATATATATATATATATATATATATATATATATATATATATATATATATATATATATATATATATATATATATATATATATATATATGCGGAAAATCCACAGAGAAATATGAAATGAGGTGAACGTTTCGGCTTTGTTAAAGCCTTTGTCAACACCAGACTGACTAAGGAGAAGGGAGAAGGGGGAGGATATATAGGCCGACACCTGACCAACCCATCCCTAGGGTTGGTCAGGTGTAATTAACCAAAAACAGGTATAGATTAGCTTTAGAATGGTCAAAGAGGATTAAGCGGTCAGAGAATAAGGAATAAAGATTAAAGAAAAGCCTCATGAACACACAATATATAAATATACAATTATAATGAGACATTGTAAGCCTCTCTATCAGAGTTGTTTCTTAAATTGTTGTGCAATATTATAACTTAAAAATGGATCAAGTTTGTACATTCCAGTACTAACATTAAGAAGATTTGGACACTGACTGATTAGAGCAGACTCAATCAAATTCCGTTCCACGAAATCCCCACAATTGGTAATGCTTTTTGCCCCATTCCAGTTAATATTGTGATCACATAAACTCGTATGTAGATACAATGCATTAGACGTTTGGGCAGTTCTAATAATATAAGCATGTTGTGACAACCGCAATTGTAAGGACTTTCCTGTTTGTCCAAGGTACACAGAATCACAATCATTGCAGGGAATCGAATACACACAACCTGCTGTATCAGGGGAGTTTTTTATTAAATTGGATTTGATCGTACTATTAGTGAACACCAAATTTATATTAAGTTTCTTAAAAATCAGAGACAATTTTTCAAGTCCACTCGCATAAGGTACCACCAATGAGTTAATAATTTTTGGTTTCGCCTTTGAAATTGAAATTGAAATAAGTTTATTGAGGTAAAATACACACAAAGGGATGAGGTGTAGGTGTTTCGCCTTAGGGACGTGATTATAAAACGTACGCTTGGCTTGTACAAACGAGAAATCCAAAAACCTCTTAGGATATTGTAAACTCTTCCCAATTTCATATATTTTAGCAATCTCTTCATCAAAAAACTCAGGGCTGCAAATCCTCAAAGCTCGTAGAAACATTCCTGAAAATACTGCCTGTTTAACTTTACTATGATGATTCGAATAAAAATGAACATACTACCCCACGTTGGTAGGTTTCCTATACACATTAAATTTGAACTTTCTAGTGACTCTATGAATCATAATGTCCAAAAACGGAAGAGTACCATTCTCCTCAGTCTCGCAAGTGAATTTTATTGAAGGTACCAAAGAATTAAGTTCATTAAGAAAAACTATCTGGTCTTTGTCGCATGGCCATAAGCACAAAATATCATCAACATACCTAAACCAAACTACATTAGCCGGGATAATCCTGGATAAGATTTTTGTTTCAAAGAATTCCATATACAAATTGCTTAAAACTGGGGACAGGGGATTGCCCATCGCCATACCAAATGTTTGTTTGAAAAATTTTCCATTAAAACTAAAATAATAGTCTTTTATACACAATTTAATAAGTTCCAATACTTTATTGGTCTGCAAGCTCAAATTATATTTAGGCAGTTCCTCACGTAGAAATTCTAACTGATCATCAACAGGAACTTTAGTAAATAAAGAGGTCACATCGAAACTTATAAGTTTAAAATCAAAATTTAAATTCAGTGTGGATAGCTTATTAACTAAGTCCACATTGTTTGTCAAGTGTGAGTTGGAAATAGTACCAACTATAGGGGACAAAACTTTGACTAACCACTTAGAGAGTTTATAAGCCGCCGAACCAATTGAACTAATAATCGGCCTTGCCGGATTATATGGCTTATGAGTTTTTATAAGACCATACATGTAAGGAAGAGAGGGGGATCGACTTGTTAGCCTAGATATCAACTCTTTATCGCCTTTACACACAGTTTTAAGAGTTTTGTTAAAATGTGCAATCACTTTTTCAGTAGGATCTCTGTTAACCAATAGAAGTTAGTTATCCCTGTCCTGGAAGACAGGGATAACGGGAACCCATTGTACCTTCTGTAAACAAAAATTATTATTATTATTATTATTATTATTATTATTATTATTATTATTATTATTATTATGTACTCTGCCCGAAATGTTATGCGTTTTAGTGACGTTACAAGAATGTAAAAAATCCAATTCATGTAATCCCACAACTGCATTGTACTTTCTTGCAAATAAATAAATAAATATATAAATATAAAATAATAAAAACCAATATTGATACTGATTGTTATTTGCTGGTATACGTAACTACTATATACTTACATGTCTCTTCACTCATGGCACACCGAAGCCTACATGCTCTCAGATATATTGCTTTATTATTTAGAGATTCGAGATTCACAAATAAAGATTGTATATATTATTAGAAATTCAGAGTTTACATCTTTTTTTGTGTTTCCAACACAAAAACTATATCTTTGAGACGGTTCATGCAGAGATTATGTCAGAAAAATTATATTTTTCGCGTTTTATATTAATATCATCATTATAGTGTGTAAATATTGTTATGACTCCAGGTAGCCTGAAAAATGAGTCTACCCTGTGAGAGTTATTCAGCAAACCAGACCAACTGAGAGGTCAAAGAAAATATAGACATGTGATTATATATTAAATACTTGGCTAGGGTTAATGAAGAGTTTAAAAGCATAGGCAGAGAATACATATGTAAATAAATGACTTCACATGAGATGTCGAGTTTGTTGGCAAAGTATGAGGCTCACTGCAGACAACTTGACCTCACTCGAGCAACAGAAGTCGTGAGAGGAGGTTGCATTGTCTTTGTGTTCCTGACAGTAATGGATGAACCTCTAATTTTGTACTCCGTCAAGAGGAGGGGACCAGTCAGGCGCTCGTGTATGAAGTCTGGGAACAACTTAGTGCTCGATTCAGGACCAGGAGAGGCTGGTGAAGCAGTTTACTAGCGATTTTGTGGGCGATGGAGATCGCCAATGTCGGAGACCGGGACCTGAACCTGCCCTGCGCCAGATAAAATTCTGTGGTAAGGCTGCTTAACCAGATGTTAGTGATTGCCTGCAGTTGATCGTGTGCCCAGCAATCGTGGCAAGTGTTTATACGTATATTTTATTAAGGCAGTAAGCTTAAATAAAAGAGTAAAGATGAGGCAACCAGCTGGAGGAGGCAGTGACATATCCACTCTCTCTAGAGGCCAGTGGCTGACTGAGGAAGGCGGCGGTGGCTGCTAGCGAGGGTAGAGCATGGAATCACCCAAACGGGGGAGTTCCCTTCGCGATGTGTGAGAGTTTAAAGAGATGTCGAGTGAAGGAGAATTATTGTGTGTAAATACATTTAGTTATACTTAAGAAGGGAAACATTTTAATTGGCATGTCAATGAAAATTGAAGGTTTGTTGGAGGAGAAGTTGATGGAACGTGGAGGTCAGTGGAGAAGTTAACGGATAGAACTTCAAGGCTGTAGAAGTGAATGCCGAACTCTGTGGAAGAGCAGAGCCCCCCATAGTGAAGAGTGGACCTCAATCTGTGACGAGGAGCAGTGAAGTGAAGTTTCACGTGCTTCTGTGGAATCAGTGGTGGAGAATCACTGGTGTTCGAGGAAAACTTCATTGATGACCAGACCACACACTAGAATGTGAAGGGACGACGACGTTTCGGTCCGTCCTGGACCATTCTCAAGTCGATTGTCTATATCGACTTGAGAATGGTCCAGGACGGACCGAAACGTCGACATCCCATCACATTCTAGTGTGTGGTCTGGTCATCATACTTTAGCCACGTTATTGTGACTCATCGCCTGCAAAACTTCATTGTGTAGCAGTCTGGGAGGGCTGCAGAAGATCCTCACAGACAATTCTGGGAGAACCTAGAGATATACAGAGTAGTGAGCCTCTAGATGCGGAGCAGAGGTTCATGGTGACTACTCATAATGTATTAGGAGAGTGCTTGAATGTCATTGGCGTGCAAGACGCAGTGGGAGATTGACCATTTGTTTGGGTTGAGGAATTTCTATGCAGGTGTCTCTATTGTTACAGCCATAGGCTGAGTTATATATATGTTAGGGCTGATTGTATAGTATTATTATGAAAAGAGTGAACCTCACTTGGTGAGGGGGTAATTAGTGGCTAGAAAGGAGTTGGGCAACCACTTGATATGGACAGCTGGTGAAGCCAAGATAGGGTATTGGATCGCAACCAGATTGTAGTAGCTTAGAGTGTTTTATGTCAATATTTTTGTTTCTTTTATGTAGTGTACTTTACGTGTTCTTTGTTTATTAAATGTGTATAGTTAACATGTGTTTGCCCTTGTCCTTTGTCAGAGTTCACTCCCTTTCAACCTGTAGTTGGGGTCGTCCCACGGGTCTTAGCCCCTCAGTACCGGGCGCCACTGCTCGCCCTTGGGCTCCCACAGTCAACTAAGAGCTGCCCTTATACACCCGTAGCGAGTGGGGAGGTTCAAGCTTCTTATAACTTACTTAAACCTGCCTGTCCTGACACTGGGACATTTTCTCTTGCTTTATCTGGTCTGTCCTGAGGTCGCCAGCTGGGTGTTTATACTCGTGTCCCAGCAACACGTCAGTGGCCTCATTAATTATCTTGGCTAAGGATGCAATGACACATGTAGTGCAAGGTGTCACTAATGGTCTCATAAATATATAATATATATATAGCCCTAGAGAATGGAGGCTCACTTAAACTCCTCAGTTAGTTTAAAAGTTTACTGAAGAAAAACATATATGCATATATAAATGGCATAAAGAAATGTCTATGTTTGGAATCATCTGCTGGCGGCAACACGGTCAGCTGACTGGGTCCACTCCTCCAGCGCGGGCACACACCTCGCGCCTCTGGCAGCACGATCAGCTGACGGCTCTAGCTGTCAGAATGTCGTGATTTTCCCACGCCTCTAGCAAGGCGATCAGCTGGACGTTTCAGAGTACGTTGGTGGCTCCTTGCACACCAACTACCCTTCCAGGATCACTAACATCCCCGCCTTAATGATCACCCACACCAACTCATGCCTAAATGAGTTTTTGGCTCCTAGCCTAACGTCCTGTCACTTAGACAATAAAATGATGAGTGGAAATATTCCCAACATATAAAATACTCTAAATCGCCTAGCTCAAAAGGGGTAAGGGAGGGACAATTATCTACCGTATTTCACTCCAACCACGAAGCTGACTCGTCCTCTGTTGAGGGATGTTGAGGTTCCTGGTTCTGGCGTCTGCTCTGCCGACGACTACTTCCCACCACACACACAGGTTCCTCCGTCGCCTTCGTGGTAACGCGTCTTCGCCGTGCTGACTCCCAACAGGTACTGCCTTCCTCCTCCTCTTCTCTGGGGTACTGTAGACAGGTACCTCCGTCGTCGTCCTCCATTCTCAATGACAACGCCAACACCTCGCAATCCCGGACAGCTTCCTCTCGCCTCACTGCCAGTAGATTTGGGCCCGGCCCTAACTTCTCGCTTGATGTGTAAGACGTGGTCCTCTAGTCACCAGCCCAAAGTTCCCTCTGCTGCAGACTCTTGATAGAGCTCTTGGCTCTCTCATCCGGTCCGTCCTTGCCTCTGGGCACTCCTCGGAAGTTGGATGGCTTCTCTGACTGTCTGCAGAATCGAAGCAGAGCTTAAATCTATGAGTAAGGGCTCTCTAGGTCCGGAGCTCGCTCGAGCGCATCTTCCCTCTCTGACGGTGATGTACTGTCTTCCCGCCCCAGGCGCTAGCCGCCCCGGGCCCTCCGCCTCATGACGTCACACCGCCCGAGGGCTCTCGTCATTGGTCACTTCAGGCACGTGACCTCACCCGGCCAATCACGTGCCGGGAAGCGTCAGGACGTCTTGGCAGGAAACAGGATGACTCGACACCGTCCTGTGCCTCAAAAGGCGTAAGCCCCTTGCATTATCAAACTTAGCTGGCCACTTTACAGCCAGCTTAATCACGCTCCACGCTTTCCCATACATGAAAATGTTCCCTGAACATCCGAGAACACTTAGGCTATGGAGATATGACTCTTCTAATCTGGGAAGGAAGAAATACAGGGGTGGACACCGTCACACCTGGTGAGGTTTCCCAGAAAGCAGAAGGGAGTGGGGGGGGGGGGGGTGTGAAGAGGGAGAGAGAGAGAGAAAGGATCACAGCTGTGGATAGGGTGATAGAAAATATTGATTTACAAAAGGGGAACTGAGGAGATCATTCCAAATAAAGAGAGAGTGGGGAGTCACGGGGCTCAAGTAGCGTGTGTGTGCACAGAACAAGGCCAGTGTTACAGCTGCACCCCTATATATGTGATGATGAACCCCTTTCCAAGATCAAGAGGCGTGCAGGGTGATCTGAGAAATTTCAAGCACTCCACAGTTTATTGTTGGTCGACCGACGGTAGGGGGAGTGTGGCTGCCAAGGTTGGTTGTCTGTTCTGGCAGAGAGTGGTTGGGGGACGTTGTCCACCTGTACACGAGCAACAGTCTGGTGCAGCAGCCAGAGCTCTCTTTGGAGGTTTAAGCCCCATAAGCCCCAACCCTCTCAGGCGGTCCAGAACACAAGATATTGAGGACCTGTCCGGGAGATTGGATTAACACACCCTCAGTTTGAGTCCAGGAGGTTGGACTAATACATCCATTGTGGCAGCTGAGTGGGCTACCTATTATTAGCCTGTGTGACCACAGGTATATTCTCTCTCTCTCTTGGGAAGACTCACAGGACAGGATGGAGAAGGTGCAAGCGTTTGTAGAGTCTGGCAAGCCTGAGGACTTGGAAGGTTGCACCAAGGAGCAGTTGAAGCAGATAGCAGAGAAATGTGGCATCAAGGTGAAGGCATCTAAAGTGGCTGGAGTGAAGGATGAGATCCTTAGACAGCTGAGGGCTAAGAGTTAAGCGGCAAAACAAGGAGCCCAGAAAGGAGCTGGAAGTGGAAAGGAGGATGATGGACAAGATGACGTGAGGTCCCAAGGATCAAGTAGGAATAATCGCAGTAGCAGGAGTAGCAGAAACAGGAGCTTGGAAAGATTCCAGCTAGAGCTTCAAATGCAACAACAACGTGAGGAGAGACAGTTCCAACTGGAAAAGTTAAAATTAGAACTTCAGATGAAAACTGAGGTAGATAAAGAGAAAACCAGACTGGTGGTAGAAAAGTTAAAGGAGAAAACCAGACTGGAGATGGAAAAAGAGAGAACCAGAATAAGAGAACTGGAGTTGGAACAGGAGAAAGAAAAAGAGAAAACCAGGGTAAGAGAACTGGAGTTAGAACAAGAGAAGGAAAAAGAGAAAGCCCAAGTCGAAAGGGAAAAAGAGAGATCAAAACAAATACAGATAGAAGAAAATAAAACTTTGGCTGAGCAAAGGATTGAAGTCACTTATCAAGACTATTCAACTAATGTGACAACTGGTTAGGAACTAACCCAGTTGACATTTCCAGACTAAGAATTTCCACAAAGGTGGCTAGCTAAAAATATGACCATGTAAAGGATATAATCGAGTCTTATTGAAACATACTCTTTGTCAGTCATACCGAGTCTGACGAATTAAGTCTAATTGAATCTGACCTTGCCAACTATGAAGACAAAACTCAGGCCAAGTTAGATCATTGTAACAAAGTGCTTGCAACACAAAATGTTTCTGCTGGAGTAGAACATTTTTATAGTTAAGTTATACCCAAGCAAGCATCCTGCTCAGATGGAATACATGAGCTACCTCAAAATGTGTGGGAAATTTTTACCCACCATATCTAATAATCATCTAAGAAATGTATAATTTCTATATCATTTCTATATCATATCAAAATCATATCTAAATCGTATCAAAATCATATTAGAATCATTATAGATTCATTATATAGCTTGATCCTAGATGACAATGTCCCCATGAACACGTACGCAACAGGGCCCTTTTGATGCCTACGTGACTTTGTACATGATCTCTCAAGGATCCAGAAGCTTCTAGAAGGATTGTTAATTAAAAAACTATTGGAACATTTATTCAACATCCGGTAGGGATAAAAATCGAATCCTTTATAAGAATCAGTGGTGCTATCAAGTACTACTTATAATCTTTAAATCTTATATCTAATTATATTATAATCACATCTTATCTCAACCATAAGTCTAGACTGTAAAAATAATCAATCAATATTCATTGAAAGCTACCTCTCAAGGGAGAGGGAGGGGCATCTCGGGAGCAAGAAGCGCCCACGACGATACCTCGGGGCACTTTGTGTTTGTTTACAACTGAGTGAACAAGTGACGGAGTTGCGTGTTGGACGCGGTTGTGTTTGGGTGTGTTTTGAGTGAGCTCCCGCGGAGGTGGCCGGTGTCATGGCGGCTGCTGGAGGCGCACATGGCGTCTCTCGTACAACCATCGAAGATACCTTAGAAGATGTTGGAAAACCACTACTGCATACCACAAAATTGAATCCTGAACGTCACCCGGTCATAGAAGAGGAGCCCGAAGGAGAATTCATGGACAGCAAACACCATAGTAAGGCAAACAGACTGGAGGCAAAGCGCCGCCATTTATCAGAGGTAAACAGAAATGAGGCCGACGCCACGCGGCCTCAATATCAACACCCACCGTTCAACCAAGGTAGGCCAAGCTCTTCTGAGTTACAAACCTTTATCATTGCTTTTGAGGGCGAAAATGAGAATATTTTCCGAAATAGTAGGGCACAAAGCATCCTATATAATGCCATTCTCCACAAATTCGGAATCGACGTGCACGATATCAGACCAAACAAACTAAAGAACCTGATTGCAGTGGATCACAAACACAGCGCGGAACTGGAGATTTCAAACATTACTGACATCTGTGGTTACAAAGTTAGGTGCTATAAACCACTAGGAGACAGATTAGTGAAATATGTAATCCGGCATGTTGTAGACATCAGCACAGAAGACATTAAGGCACAACTCGACACAAATGGCATCCCACTCTATGAAATAAAAAAATTTATGCGACGCACGAACGGAGAACTGAGTGATACAGGCACCGCCCTGCTTACTTTTCTGGACTACGTTCCCCCTGATAGGATTTGGTTGAACGGCTTCCTCCACAAACTAGAGGTGTATGTTCCGCGTCCCACCCAATGTTTTAAATGCAAGGGTTTTAACCATACCTCGAAGGGCTGCACTAAAGATATCAAATGTGGGAAATGCTCTGGTTCCCACTACACACAAAACTGTGCATCGGATACACTCACCTGCTCAAACTGTGGTGGCGAGCATGACATCACATTTAAACAATGTCCTTCTTACGTAGCAGCAGCAGCGAAAATGAAGGTTCCCCCTACCACCTATACAGCAGTGCATTAAAAAAACCTTCCTCAGCCCATCACCAACCTCTACCTCACACTCAACCACAACCTTCGCCTGTACCGGATATCCCTGTCTCCGACAATCCCGCAACCCCAGGGTCCAACCATCTCTCACAAAACGCGCAACTGAATCCTGATTTAGTTGAAACTCGTCACTCGCATCGAAAATGCACTGAAAAGACCCTGGACCGACTCCTAACAAAATTTTTTGCCCAAGTACCACAACCCACCCCTGAGGCTGACCCAACAGACCCCCCCATCAACAGCTACAGACACTGACATCCGCCCAAATAAAGCTACCAATGCTGGACACACATTGTTTGATCAGATGATGGAAAAACTCCTAATTACCTCCTTAGCGCGCCTCGCCAAAACCACTCCCCAGGCTGACGTGCCACAAACCCCAACCACCAGTACCAAGAGTAAGACACAGCCACCATCCACATCTAGGTATCCAACTCGTACCACTATGGGCGCACCAAAGAAAACAGACACATCCACAACCCAAACATCCTAAATGGCTCCCCTAACCTTCATGACTTGGAACGCAAAAAGCATCAAAACATCCCTCACAGAACTTAAACAATTCCTCTACTCGTCCAAACCGGACTTAGCATTCATCACCGAATCCTGGCTCACTCCCAAACAAAATCCCGTATTTAAAAACTTTCAGATGCAGAGACTGGACAGACCCAACCGTATGGGGGGTGGCATTTTCCTTCTAACACGAAGTAATATGACATGTAAACCTGTAACACTAACGTATTTTGTGAACGGTAAATTAGAAGTTCTAGCATGCCTAATACCTTATAATGGTACACACATATCCTTTCTGGGTATATACAACCCTGGAGGCACCATAAACTCAAATGAACTGGAATTTTATCTTAACCAATTACGACACCCGATCATTGTTACAGGTGATCTCAATGCTAACCACCCCACATGGAGTAGAGGTACCCAAAATACTGCAGGCACCGATTTGTACAACTACTTAGACACTACACCATATACTCTTCTTTCGCCGCCCTACCTTGCAACCTACTTTAACTACAGAACCAATTATGAAGCCTCACTGGACATCTGCTTTGGCTCTGCACACTTTCAACATGAACTACAGTTTCATACTGGACCAGATATTGGTAGTGACCACAAACCCCTCATAATAAAATTTACTAACTTTCACCCACCAACCCACCCGCTTACGCTTCCCAAGTGGAACATTAAGTACCTAGACAAGAAAAAATGGGCTGATATTGTCCGCCTCCCAGACACAGACGAAGTAGACCCTAACAAGCGCCTGTCCACAATCACCTCGGCCATAAATTCTGCAGCCACCCAAATGCTTAAGAAAACTTCAGGACATAGGTCCAACAAACCACTTAAACCGTGGTGGAACGCGGAATGTGCACGAACAGTCGCTTTACGCCGACGAGCCATTCAAAAACAAAGACGTCAACCCTCCCTTCAGAACTGGGTCAATCTCCGGCGGGCCACAGCAGCGGCCAAAAAAACCATACTATCAGCAAAACGAGCATCATGGGCAACATTCTGTGATAGTCTCACACCCACAGTGCCACACTCAAAAGTCTGGGCTACATTTAACAGCATTAAAGGTCGCCCAACATTCCCTTCGTTCCCCCTGATGATCAACGGTTCACTCTGTCAAACACCTCAGGAGCGTGCAAGTGTTCTCGTTGAATGCCTTAAAGTTACCCTCTCAACACCCTTCCTTCATGCCCAAGAACTCTCCCTCAGACAAGAAATTGACCGTGCCATACCGCTGCCCATGCTCGGCGTCGACAACATGTACACCTCAAGCGAGCTACGATTGGCCTTAAACCGCCTACCTCTTGGCAAGGCACCTGGAGAGGATGGAATTCCATATGAGCTCATCAAATATCTTCCACCGACTGCACACAGCACTCTTCTAAACTATTACAACCTATGCTGGACTCACGGAAATATTCCTTCACAATGGCAGACCAGTATTATTCTTCCGTTCCTTAAACCAGGAAAAGACCCATCCCAACCTGCGTCATACAGACCTATCTCCCTACTATCATGCCTCAGTAAAGTCATGGAAAGGCTAGTACATACTCGCCTCCAATGGTACCTAGAGTATAACAATATTATACCGTCACTCCAAGCTGGATTTCGACCGCAATGCTCCACGCTAGATCAAATACTCTGCCTTGAACATGAAATCCGCACCTCTCTCAGAAGCAGTAAATATTGTCTTGTTGTCTACCTAGACCTCAAAGGAGCTTTTGATAGCATTCCTCATACTTGCCTCCTCGCAAAGCTTGCACGTTTAGGCGTACAGGGAAGATTACTCTTATGATTACAGTCCTATCTCACAAACAGGACCTCCAAAGTCTTTATACAGGGCGAGTTTTCCGATGGCATCCCAATACAAACAGGTGTTCCACAAGGCTTCATACTAAGCCCAACCCTATTTGCCGCATTCTTAGCAGATTTGCCTAACACCCATCCTGTTCACCTCTCGGCGTACGCCGACGACTTAACATTGTATTATTCAGACAATGCCCTACCAAATACAGTCTCTACAATGCAAACAGCACTGGACCACCTCATAGATTGGAAACAACAATGGGGCCTTCAAGTCAGTACTACCAAAACCTGCTATCAGATTTTCACTAAAAAAAGACTACTTCATCTACCCACCCTCACAATACACAACACTCCCATCCAACACGTACGAGAACATAAATATCTTGGCATGCGCTTAGACTCCCCCTTACTTACCTGGAAAGCACACATTCAACACCTTAAACAGACGACACAACCCCGACTCGCCATACTTAAAGCCCTCACTGGCACCACCTGGGGAGCACACCATAAAATCTTGCTCCGTTTCTATACAACCTACATTCGCAGCCAACTAGACTATTGTTGCCAAGCATATGCGTCGGCGGCGCCCACTAACCTACAGAGCCTCGAGGTCATACAAAATAATGCCATGCGACTTATATGTGGCGCAATGCGTTCAACTCCAATCCTCGGACTTTACGGGGAAACAGGCCTCACAAGCCTAGCCACCAGACGAGACATTGTGTGCCAACTATCTGTCACTCTGCACCACTGCTCACCAGACACACCCATACAGATCAAAAATTAACCAAACAGTTAACCCATATAACCCCCGCTCCCCAACCATTCACTCGCAACCTTTCCTCACACGGGCTACAAATAACCTCAATATAGACCTCTCCCTACTTCAAAACTGTGAAACCCAACCCCCTGTTCCCCCCATTCCACCTTGGCTTTATACAACTCCTAATACAGCAATACAACTCGAAGACAACATTCCAAAATCTGCACCAAACTCAGCCATAGCCTCAGTCTTTGTCTCAACAATGAAAAATTGCTACCCAAATACCACAGAGATTTACACAGATGGGTCTCGCATCTTCATGAACAACGTACCCTCGGTCACTTGCGCTGTATGGATACCGGAATACCATCTCAAGCAGGGATGGCGGTTACCAAACCAACTATCTATTTTCACAGCGGAATTATATGCCTTGTATCAAGCTCTCCAAATCATCACAACATTACCAGTTGGGATATATACAATCTGTAGTGACTCCAAGAGCGCGATTCAAGCAATTTCGTACTCTTCGAAAACATGCAAGGAGATTGTCTACCCATGCCTTCAACTTCTTCACAAACATCAATTGAACGGTTATGACACCTCTATCCAATGGGTCCCAGCACATTGTGGTATTCTCCATAATGAACTTGTAGACCAACTAGCCAAAGCGATGCACGACACGCCTCACCTCACCCGTCATCCAATTCCCCATGTTGCACGTAAAGGAGCCTTCAAAGATACCATCTCCCAGGATTTTGCAACAAACTGGAAAACGTTATGCTCACCTTTGCACTATGTTTCCATTAAAAAGAAATGGGAAACTTGGAAACATGTCCGATATAAAAGCAGAGAAATTGATGTAACGATGACCAGATTAAGGCTGGGACACACCAAACTAGCAGCACACAGCTCTAAGTACAGAACAGACATCAACGAACTTTGTACTCACTGTCAGGTGCCTGAAACAGTCGAACACTATCTCCTGCACTGCTTCCGACAGTATAGTGCCAGAGTAAATTTCAAACAAGTCTTTATCGCACTTAAAATACCCTTCACCATCGAGCATATATTAGGAGGCGGTGACCACTCGTCACAAGAAAAATACCAAATAGTCAAAGCACTGGCTAAATATCTCCAATCGACCAACAAATTGGGTCACATCTGACCCGCGCCACATTTATACCTGGCGCCACCAACAGCTAAACACAGAAAACAACTGCCTCGTCGCAACACCAAGGATCAGCTGACGCCATAAACACAACACACCGCCCTACGGTGCGGCAAGTCTCCCTCTAACACACACCTCTGTTTTAATCACCGTTCCTCTATCTACAGCACAAAGCAACAAGCACCTTGGTAGCTCCGATCATCTTCAACATAAACGCGTCCAACAACATCAGTACTGGTGCAGTCATCGGGAGGACAAACCCTTCATGCAAACTGCACCTACTATCAACAAAAAGAAGAACAAGTGACGGATCCTTAGCGAACATTACCAGCTCAAGGACACCTTATCTAATATCTTTATCACCAGTGAACACTCTCTAGAACTGGGGGAGTACCTGGACAATATTTACAAGGAAAATTCCTAGAACATTTATATCTATAAGTGTAGAGCGGAGCACTCAGTGACTTGGCTCCACCTTCACCATCAACATATCATTCTTCTGCAACGCAGTTAAAGAAAAATCCAAGTAGCAACGCTACTAGTACATCAAACAGCAACGCTGTAGCAAAATATAGTGCCTAAACTCGACAAGAGAGTTAATCAGTCTGGCAAACTTGTCAGACAAAGCACCCCGACTGGCAGAGAAGTATATTGAGGGTTATTTGGTATATGATTGGCCAATTGTATGCTTGTGTAACTTTAATATCCTATAAATCTGTCTGTTGGTTAAAAAGCGAGGCGAAGCCTCACATTTCAGTAAGTTTATTAAAATTGTAGTGTAGCTGTGAATCTTTATCCAAGCACTACACCTCATGAGTGTCCATTGTGTCAGAAAAGAATTCAGCCGCAATAAGTAAGTACCTCATAAGTGTCCATAGTGTTGGAAAAGATTCAGTCAAGCTACCTGTATCATAAATTGAATAAATACATTGCATATATATATATACTTGAAATAATACTATAAATACTATTTACAAATAAATACTTTTTACAAATAAATACTATTTACAAATAAATATAATAAATACTGAAATACTATAAATAAATACATATATACTTGAATATATAAATTATCAATCGAATCAATTGAATATATAAGTTATCAATTGCTTGCTTAGTTATTTTTAAGTTATCATATAAGTTCATTTAATTGAATATAATTTCTAGTACTTAGTTAACAGTATTTAGACTACATTTAAGGTCATTTATTATACTTTTACAATTTAATTTGTTGTTTATAGTATAAGTACATATTGGCTGTTAATAGTTATGGTGCTAGGTTAGACTATGTATGTTTAAATCCCTGATTTAAACAGAGCCAGTGTTCAGTCAGATAACTGAATTTATTAAATCTTATCCTTGTATAAAATACAAGCTGATGTGAGATCCCTGTCTACAGGTGGACTGGAACTTCTATCAACTAAGTCATTCACCCCACCTGTCCCTTACAGCCCACAATCTGTCATTAGGAAAAGAGGAGCTAGGATTTACAACCCTAGCTAGAGATTTTAGTTGAATTAATTTGCAGACAGTAAATTTTTAATTTAGTTCAGTACAAGTCCCTGGTAGTCTCCTCTTATATCAATCCCAGCAGGTTTTTCCCACAAAATGAGGAGATTCCTCTAATCAACAATAACAGAAGTTAATCAGCAGTAAATTAATTCTCCAGTAACAAGCTAAATGAGAAACCCAGCTGAGTAATAAACCCAGATTGAGCCTGGTACAAATAGTATTCGCCGAGATGTTTTATAGTTCTCAGTGGAAAATCAGTGGTCTGTAACCTAAACAGGTACATGTCACAGCGACCAAGCCATTGAACCCACTGTAGACCTAGAATTATTCTCGACAAGTAATAATTGACCACGCTCAGTCTCCCTAGGTAATTAATAATACTAGGCTAGAGAATCTAGCACTCCCTAGGTATTTAATAACATTAGGCTAGAGAATCTAGCACCCCTAGGTAATTAATGATATTAGGCTAGAAAACCTAGCACTTCCTAGGTAATTAATAATATTAGGCTAGAGAATCTAGCACTTCCTGGGTTATTAATAATATTAGGCTAGAGAATCTTGCACCCAATGCATCCAGCATTTCCTGAATTCAACAGTAACTCGAAATCATCAAGAAACTTCTACACCTGCAAATTCACCGGGACCAAGGTTCATTATACCTGTGCTTAAGGTTTGCCAAGAAAACCTTACAATAGTCTTTAACAGACTACAACATTTATTCAAAGTTTTCTGCACTAGAAGCTAGTGAGTTATTTGCATTAGTTTTTGTTTGAGCTGTTTTTCTTTCTTTTCTGCTTATTATTGTAGGAGTGCAGCACGAGCAAAATTGTAAACTTACCAATATGTAAGTGAACATACAACAGAGAACTAATAAACCGTGAAACGTTTAGGTTGGGATAAATTGTAACAAATTATCTTTCAAGTAAGATTAATCGTAGCAATAATTAAATTTCCAGCAACCTTAGGTTTCCCATCATTTAATGTATTAACATTAAACCTTAAGCATTGTAACCTAACATGTTTAACGAGCTGATTTAATAGCTCACCTAAAGATTAACGTAATAATTGAGCGCTTTATTGTTGATAATGATGTTTGAACGCTTTATTGCTCCCCACACTAATTCGAGCCCCTTGTTGCTCACCATCATATGAGCATATTTACTCACCACAATAATCGAGCGCTTTATTGTTCCCCGTGATAATTTGAGCGTATTAATGTTCACCGTGATAATGGAGCCCATCATTGCTCCCCCACGATAATACGAACGCCTAATGCTCGCCATGATAATTTGAACGCTTTATTGCTCACTGCGATATTAGAGTTTACTTCGCTCACCATGATAACCTGCAACTATTAATTCTCACCAAGATAAACTGAGTAGAACCCACTACTCAACATTCAACTAGTGACACTAGTAAGAATTAGTAAGTTGTCACAATTAGCTTAGCCCTCTACTTAGATAGGTTATAAAAATTATACCATCTATTTAGGTAGGTATTCAGGACATTTTAATCAATTGAGTATCAGCTGAATCTGCATTCAAGATTAAATACAGTTGACTATTCATAGAGATTGATTCAATAAAATTAATTTCTCATTTAAGTTGAGGATGTATTAATGAGTTTCCAGTGATAAGCCTGCGAGCTGTAGTTTAATTAGCTTATAAGTCAGAATGACTAGGCTACTAATCTCACTGTCGACCCAGAGTCTTCCTTGATTTTAATGAATAACCTATTGAGTTCTCTAATATTACATTAACTTTAGCTAGTTAAAACTTAGTTATATCATTAGTCAGAATGACTACTGCACGGCAGTGCATATTAAATCAAATTTGTTGATTTGAGTTTAGGGTGATCATTCTGCTCAGTGATGTGTTATTGTCAAGTAACTCAACAGTTACAAGTCACAGCGACCTTACTGTAGTATCGAAGTCTCCTTGATCTTTAATGACCAAATGATTAATATTCTTTAATTAAAGTATATTAATGTAGAATACAACTTATACAATAATGTAATCTGTTTTTAAGAACATTTTCTGAGTTCACAGTACAATTTAACAATTAAGTAATTCAACCATTACACGTCACAGCAACCCTAGTCCTCGAGTCTACTGCAAACTTTAGAGAGTTTTTGATTACAGATATCTTAATCATTTAATATTCCAATATTTAATTCTTGTTCCCATAATGACTTGGAGTCACATCTGCTGTGACAGATTCGGAACATCCGTTATGTGGGTTCTAACGTGCTAACATACTAAACCATAATGTAACCAGAGTTGGAATGGGAACGTCAGTACACAACATTGAACTACGACCCGAGTTTTCCTTCCCTGGAGTTATGTTGGAAACTACTTGAGCTAGCGATATTGCATCATACAACTCCGCGGAGGAATAAATACTATCTAGATGTTAGAGAATTAAGTAATATTCTCACTTTCTGTCAGTATTCTTTCTAAGAATTATTAATTGACAGTATAGCAACCAGTGGTCTGATATTTTTTTTTAGATATATACAAGAGTTGTTACATTCTTGTACAGCCACTAGTACGCGTAGCGTTTCGGGCAGGTCCCTGGAGTACGATCCCCACCGCGAACAATCGTTGTTACAACCAAGTACACATGTTACTGTTGCATTAAACAGAGGCTACAGTTAAGGATTTGCGCTCAGTAAATCCTCCCTAGTCAGGATACGAACCCATGACAAAGCGCTCGCGCAACGCCAGGCGAGTGTCTTACCACTACACAATGGAGACTGATGTATTCATACTTGCGGGGGCACACCTTACCTTTGGGGGGGGGGGTGCCATTATTGTTTTTGGAGGATTGTATGGAATTAGTTAGGATTAGATAATTTCTTTTGTTTTTGAGGCATTGGGATAAAATATTGTTGGGTTAAAAATGTTGTTCTTTGGAGGTAATTGTTATGGTAGGGTATTATAAGAATTTTGTGCTTTAAAGTACCTTACATAAGAATTTCTTAATTTCAAAGAGGGAGGGGGGAGTTGTAATGGCTAATTCCCTTCCCCTTTGCCCATTTGTCAAGGGCCAAGAGGTTGACCAGAGGGTGGTCTTGCTAGCTTGGTCCTCTCCTCTCGGTGCCTATGCTCCCCCCCACTTCATTCCCCCACTTTTCCCTCTCCATTCCCCACCGAATTCCCTCTCTTCCCCCTCTCACCGATCCCCCCCCCCGCATACCAGGCGAATCAAATGTCCCTACCTTTTATCTTAGAGGAGATTAGAGGAGACAGGTTTGAACATAATTTATCAGTTTCTGTAAATATTGCTCCGATGTGCCTCAGGCTCGGGTGGTCCACTACAGAGGCACCTTAATTTTAATTGTCCCCTTCGAATAGCTGAGGAGAGCTGACTCAATCTTCGAGAATTTCATGTACCTTCAGGCAGATCAGTGAAGATGATTGGCAGTAGATAAGTGCCAAGTCCTTATTGGCCCTGGAGAACCATACCTCAGGCCTAGTTTTAAATGGTTGGCTGTAGCCAAAAATAATGGGTGGAGCCCCGGGGGCTGTATTAGATTGTGGGAGGAGTACTCCTTCCACCGGTAAGCTGGTGAAACAAAATTTCAGTAGTGTGTTATGGGAGTGCTTGGGGGTGGGAACTCGGTCCGGCATCAAAGGGGCTGAGGGCAGCCATCGACATCTAGGCCGGAGAGCGGTTTTAAGGTATTGTGCACTTGAGTACTGGTAGATATCCATTTTGCCTCTTAGGGATTATAGAGTAGGGTATATGTTGTAGGGTATATGCTCCTATTTATAACCACCCAATCCCACTCATATACATGTCCAACCCATGCTTGAAACAATCGAGGGACCCCACCTCCACAATGTTACGCGGCAATTGGTTCCACAAATCCGAACCCATGACAAAGCGCTCGCGCAACGCCAGGCGAGTGTCTTACCACTACACAATGGAGACTGATGTATTCATACTTGCGGGGGCACACCTTACCTTTTGGGGGGGGGGGGGGTGCCATTATTGTTTTTGGAGGATTGTATGGAATTAGTTAGGATTGGATAATTTCTTTTGTTTTTGAGGCATTGGGATAAAATATTGTTGGGTTAAAAATGTTGTTCTTTGGAGGTAATTGTTATGGTAGGGTATTATAAGAATTTTGTGCTTTAAAGTACCTTACATACGAATTTCTTAATTTCAAAGAGGGGGGGGGGGAGTTGTAATGGCTAATTCCCTTCTTCCCTCCCCCTTTGCCCATTTGTCAAGGGCCAAGAGGTTGACCTGAGGGTGGTCTTGCTAGCTTGGTCCTCTCGGTGCCTATGCTCCCCCCACTTCATTCCCCCACTTTTCCCTCTCCATTCCCCACCGAATTCCCTCTCTTCCCCCCTCTCACCGATCCCTCCCCCCCCCGCATACCAGGCGAATCAAATGTCCCTACCTTTTATCTTAGAGGAGATTAGAGGAGACAGGTTTGAACATAATTTATCAGTTTCTGTAAATATTGCTCTGATGTGCCTCAGGCTCGGGTGGTCCACTACAGAGGCACCTTAATTTTAATTGTCCCCTTCGAATAGCTGAGGAGAGCTGACTCAATCTTCGAGAATTTCATGTACCTTCAGGCAGATCAGTGAAGATGATTGGCAGTAGATAAGTGCCAAGTCCTTATTGGCCCTGGAGAACCATACCTCAGGCCTAGTTTTAAATGGTTGGCTGTAGCCAAAAATAATGGGTGGAGCCCCGGGGGCTGTATTAGATTGTGGGAGGAGTACTCCTTCCACCGGTAAGCTGGTGAAACAAAATTTCAGTAGTGTGTTATGGGAGTGCTTGGGGGTGGGAACTCGGTCCGGCATCAAAGGGGCTGAGGGCAGCCATCGACATCTAGGCCGGAGAGCGGTTTTAAGGTATTGTGCACTTGAGTACTGGTAGATATCCATTTTGCCTCTTAGGGATTATAGAGTAGGGTATATGTTGTAGGGTATATGCTCCTATTTATAACCACCCAATCCCACTCATATACATGTCCAACCCATGCTTGAAACAATCGAGGGACCCCACCTCCACAATGTTACGCGGCAATTGGTTCCACAAATCCGAACCCATGACAAAGCGCTCGCGCAACGCCAGGCGAGTGTCTTACCACTACACAATGGAGACTGATGTATTCATACTTGCGGGGGCACACCTTACCTTTTGGGGGGGGGGGTGCCATTATTGTTTTTGGAGGATTGTATGGAATTAGTTAGGATTGGATAATTTCTTTTGTTTTTGAGGCATTGGGATAAAATATTGTTGGGTTAAAAATGTTGTTCTTTGGAGGTAATTGTTATGGTAGGGTATTATAAGAATTTTGTGCTTTAAAGTACCTTACATACGAATTTCTTAATTTCAAAGAGGGGGGGGGGGGAGTTGTAATGGCTAATTCCCTTCTTCCCTCCCCCTTTGCCCATTTGTCAAGGGCCAAGAGGTTGACCTGAGGGTGGTCTTGCTAGCTTGGTCCTCTCGGTGCCTATGCTCCCCCCACTTCATTCCCCCACTTTTCCCTCTCCATTCCCCACCGAATTCCCTCTCTTCCCCCCTCTCACCGATCCCTCCCCCCCCCGCATACCAGGCGAATCAAATGTCCCTACCTTTTATCTTAGAGGAGATTAGAGGAGACAGGTTTGAACATAATTTATCAGTTTCTGTAAATATTGCTCTGATGTGCCTCAGGCTCGGGTGGTCCACTACAGAGGCACCTTAATTTTAATTGTCCCCTTCGAATAGCTGAGGAGAGCTGACTCAATCTTCGAGAATTTCATGTACCTTCAGGCAGATCAGTGAAGATGATTGGCAGTAGATAAGTGCCAAGTACTTATTGGCCCTGGAGAACCATACCTCAGGCCTAGTTTTAAATGGTTGGCTGTAGCCAAAAATAATGGGTGGAGCCCCGGGGGCTGTATTAGATTGTGGGAGGAGTACTCCTTCCACCGGTAAGCTGGTGAAACAAAATTTCAGTAGTGTGTTATGGGAGTGCTTGGGGGTGGGAACTCGGTCCGGCATCAAAGGGGCTGAGGGCAGCCATCGACATCTAGGCCGGAGAGCGGTTTTAAGGTATTGTGCACTTGAGTACTGGTAGATATCCATTTTGCCTCTTAGGGATTATAGAGTAGGGTATATGTTGTAGGGTATATGCTCCTATTTATAACCACCCAATCCCACTCATATACATGTCCAACCCATGCTTGAAACAATCGAGGGACCCCACCTCCACAATGTTACGCGGCAATTGGTTCCACAAATCCGAACCCATGACAAAGCGCTCGCGCAACGCCAGGCGAGTGTCTTACCACTACACAATGGAGACTGATGTATTCATACTTGCGGGGGCACACCTTACCTTTTGGGGGGGGGGGTGCCATTATTGTTTTTGGAGGATTGTATGGAATTAGTTAGGATTGGATAATTTCTTTTGTTTTTGAGGCATTGGGATAAAATATTGTTGGGTTAAAAATGTTGTTCTTTGGAGGTAATTGTTATGGTAGGGTATTATAAGAATTTTGTGCTTTAAAGTACCTTACATACGAATTTCTTAATTTCAAAGAGGGGGGGGGGAGTTGTAATGGCTAATTCCCTTCTTCCCTCCCCCTTTGCCCATTTGTCAAGGGCCAAGAGGTTGACCTGAGGGTGGTCTTGCTAGCTTGGTCCTCTCGGTGCCTATGCTCCCCCCACTTCATTCCCCCACTTTTCCCTCTCCATTCCCCACCGAATTCCCTCTCTTCCCCCTCTCACCGATCCCTCCCCCCCCCCCCGCATACCAGGCGAATCAAATGTCCCTACCTTTTATCTTAGAGGAGATTAGAGGAGACAGGTTTGAACATAATTTATCAGTTTCTGTAAATATTGCTCTGATGTGCCTCAGGCTCGGGTGGTCCACTACAGAGGCACCTTAATTTTAATTGTCCCCTTCGAATAGCTGACTCAATCTTCGAGAATTTCATGTACCTTCAGGCAGATCAGTGAAGATGATTGGCAGTAGATAAGTGCCAAGTACTTATTGGCCCTGGAGAACCATACCTCAGGCCTAGTTTTAAATGGTTGGCTGTAGCCAAAAATAATGGGTGGAGCCCCGGGGGCTGTATTAGATTGTGGGAGGAGTACTCCTTCCACCGGTAAGCTGGTGAAACAAAATTTCAGTAGTGTGTTATGGGAGTGCTTGGGGGTGGGAACTCGGTCCGGCATCAAAGGGGCTGAGGGCAGCCATCGACATCTAGGCCGGAGAGCGGTTTTAAGGTATTGTGCACTTGAGTACTGGTAGATATCCATTTTGCCTCTTAGGGATTATAGAGTAGGGTATATGTTGTAGGGTATATGCTCCTATTTATAACCACCCAATCCCACTCATATACATGTCCAACCCATGCTTGAAACAATCGAGGGACCCCACCTCCACAATGTTACGCGGCAATTGGTTCCACAAATCAACAACCCTGTTATTGAACCAGTATGTACCCAAGTCTTTCCTAAAACTAAACTTATCCAATTTTTACCCATTGTTTCGTGTTCTGTCTTGTGTTGATACTTTTAATACATTATTAATATCCCCTTTGTTATGTCCATTCACCCACTTGTAAACCTCTATCATGTCACCCCTAACTCTTCGCCTTTCCAGTGAATGCAACTTAAGCTTTGTTAATCTTTCTTCATATGAAAGATTTCTAATTTGGGGAATTAACTTAGTCATCCTACGCTGGACACGTTCAAGTGAATTTATATCCATTCTATAATATGGCGACCAAAACTGAACTGCATAATCTAAATGGGGCCTAACTAGAGCAAGATATAGCTTGAGAACCACACCAGGTGTCTTGTTACTAACGCTGCGATTTATAAATCCAAGTGTCCAATTTGCCTTATTACGAACATTTATGCATTGATCCTTTTGTTTTAAATTCTTGCTAATCATAACTCCCAGATCCCTTTCGCAATTCGACTTCGCAATCTCAACACCATCTAGCTCGTATCTTGTAACCCTATCATCATTACCTAACCTCAGAACTTTACATTTATCAGCATTAAACTGCATCTGCCAATCCTTCGACCATTTCAAAACCCTATCTAGATCAACTTGAAGAGATAGTGAGTCCTCCTCCGAATTAATTTCCCTACCGATTTTCGTATCATCGGCAAATTTGCAAATGTTGCTACTCAAACCTGAATCTAAATCATTTATATATATTATAAACAACAGAGGTCCCAGGACAGAGCCCTGAGGCACCCCACTTACAACATTTTCCCACTCTGACTTGACTCCATTTATACTAACTCTCTGTTTCCTTTGGTATAGCCATGCCCTAATCCAGCTTAATATAGCACCCCCAATACCATGAGACTCTATCTTTTTAATCAGTCTTTCATGTGGCACTGTATCAAAAGCTTTTCTAAAGTCAAGGTACACAACATAGCAATCCTTACCACTATCAACTGCCTCAACAATGTTAGAATAAAAAGATAACAAATTTGTTAAACATGAACGGCCATTTATAAAACCATGTTACGACTCAATTATTAATTTATGTTTTTCAAGATGAAGACGAATTTTATTTGCTATTATAGATTCGAGTAACAGCATGGTACAAAAGGATTAAAAATGGGGAGGTCACTTTAGAACAGGAATTCGTACAACTGGTTAGAAATGTTAAAAAAGAGATAAGGAAAGCAAAAAGAAACTATGAAGTTCGCATAGCATGGCAAGCAAAGACAAATCCTAAAGGGTTTTTTCAGTTATATCGTACTAAGACTAGGGAAAGGATAGGTCCATTAAAAACTGAGACAGGACAAATAACAGATAGTGATGAAGAGATGAGTAGTATTTTTAATAAATATTTTGTATCTGTATTTACTAAAGAGGAACTTAACAATATGCCTTCAGCCGAACAAGTCTATGTGGGTGGGGACGAGGACAGGTTGACGAGTTTAACAGTTACAGGGAGGATGTTCTTAAACAAATAGTAAAACTCAAACCAAACAAATCCCCAGGGCCGGATGAAGTGTTTGCCTGGGTGCTTAAAGAATGCAAAGAGGAGCTTTGTGACCCACTGTCAACCATATTTAATAAATCAATAGAGTCAGGCAGAGTGCCAGAGTTTTGGAAAGTTGCTATTGTGATACCAGTTTTTAAGAAAGGAGATAGATCACTTGCGTCTAACTATCGACCAATTAGCCTAACGTCTATTGTGGGAAAGTTACTCGAATCTATAATAGCAAATAAAATTCGTCTTCAACTTGAAAAACATAAATTAATAATTGAGTCCCAACATGGTTTTATAAATGGCCGTTCATGTTTAACAAATTTGTTATCTTTTTATTCTAGCATTGTTGAGGCAGTTGATAGTGGTAAGGATTGTGATGTTGTGTACCTTGACTTTAGCAAAGCTTTTGATACAGTGCCACATGAAAGACTGATTAAAAAGTTAGAGTCTCATGGTATTGGGGGTGCTATATTAAGCTGGATTAGGGCATGGCTATTCCAAAGGAAACAGAGAGTTAGTATAAATGGAGTCAATTCAGAGTGGGAAAATGTTGTAAGTGGGGTGCCTCAGGGCTCTGTCCTGGGACCTCTGTTGTTTATAATATATATAAATGATTTTGATTCAGGTTTGAGTAGCAACATTTGCAAATTTGCCGATGATACGAAAATCGGTAGGGAAATTAATTCGGAGGAGGACTCACTATCACTTCAAGTTGATCTAGATAGGGTTTTGAAATGGTCGAAGGATTGGCAGATGCAGTTTAATGCTGATAAATGTAAAGTTCTGAGGTTAGGTAATGATGATAGGGTTACAAGATACGAGCTAGATGGTGTTGAGATTGCGAAGTCGAATTGCGAAAGGGATCTGGGAGTTATGAGTAGCAAGAATTTAAAACAAAAGGATCAATGCATAAATGTTCGTAATAAGGCAATTCGGACACTTGGATTTATTAATCGCAGCGTTAGTAACAAGACACCTGGTGTGGTTCTCAAGCTATATCTTGCTCTAGTTAGGCCCCATTTAGATTATGCAGTTCAGTTTTGGTCGCCATATTATAGAATGTATATAAATTCACTTGAACGTGTCCAGCGTAGGATGACTAAGTTAATTCCACAAATTAGAAATCTTTCATATGAAGAAAGATTAACAAAGCTTAAGTTGCATTCACTGGAAAGGCGAAGAGTTAGGGGTGACATGATAGAGGCTTACAAGTGGGTGAATGGACATAACAAAGGGGATATTAATAATGTATTAAAAGTATCAACACAAGACAGAACACGAAACAATGGGTATAAATTGGATAAGTTTAGTTTTAGGAAAGACTTGGGTACATACTGGTTCAGTAACAGGGTTGTTGATTTGTGGAACCAATTGCCGCGTAACATTGTGGAGGTGGGGTCCCTCGATTGTTTCAAGCGTGGGTTGGACAAGTATATGAGTGGGATTGGGTGGTTATAAATAGGAGCTGCCTCGTATGGGCCAAGAGGCCTTCTGCAGTTTCCTTTGTTCTTATGTTAACTTTCCCACAATAGACGTTAGGCTAATTGGTCGATAGTTAGACGCAAGTGATCTATCTCCTTTCTTAAAAACTGGTATCACATTAGCAACTTTCCAAAACTCTGGCACTCTGCCTGACTCTATTGATTTATTAAATATGGTTGACAGTGGGTCACAAAGCTCCTCTTTGCATTCTTTAAGCACCCTGGCAAACACTTCATCCGGCCCTGGGGATTTGTTTGGTTTGAGTTTTACTATTTGTTTAAGAACATCCTCCCTGGTAACTGTTAAACTCGTCAACCTGTCCTCGTCCCCACCCACATAGACTTGTTCGGCTGAAGGCATATTGTTAAGTTCCTCTTTAGTAAATACAGATACAAAATATTTATTAATAATACTACTCATCTCTTCATCACTATCTGTTATTTGACCTGTCTCAGTTTTTAATGGACCTATCCTTTCCCTAGTCTTAGTACGATATAACTGAAAAAACCCTTTAGGATTTGTCTTTGCTTGCCCTGCTATGCGAACTTCATAGTTTCTTTTTGCTTTCCTTATCTCTTTTTTAACGTTTCTAACCAGTTGTACGAATTCCTGTTCTAAAGTGACCTCCCCATTTTTAATCCTTTTGTACCAAGCTCTCTTTTTACCTATAAGGTTCTTCAAATTCTTTGTTATCCACTTTGGGTCATTGGTATTCGATCTGTTCAATTTGTATGGTATACTACGTTCCTGTGCTTTGTTTAGAATATTCTTAAATAAGTGATATATTGAATCCATATCGAAATCCCCATTTACGTCACCTACCGCTGGGTTCATGTCTCGCTCCAAGACCGGCCCCCACCCCATACCCAAGACTTTCCAATCAATTTGACCCAAAAAATTTCTAAGGCTATTAAAATCAGCTTTTCGAAAATCTGGCACTTTAACAGAATTTTCTCCTACAGGTCTATTCCATTCTATGCTAAATCTGATTTCTTTGTGATCACTGTTCCCTAGCTCACTCCCTATTTCGTTGTCATTAATTTGTGTTTCCCTGTTAGTTAACTCTAAATCTAAAATATTATTTTCCCGTGTTGGTTCCTTAATGTGTTGCGTAAGAAAGCAATCGTCAATTAATTCTAGAAAATCTTCTGCTTCACTATTCCCTGTTTTGTTCAACCAGTTTATTCCACTAAAATTAAAGTCACCCAAGACGTAAATACTGTCAGATCTAGATGCCCTAGATATTTCATCCCATAGATGCTTTGCTTCCATTCTGTCTAAATTTGGTGGCCTATATATAACTCCTATTATAATATTATTTGCTTTTTCGTATAATTCTATCCAAATAGTTTCTGTGTGTGGCTCAGTTTTGATTCCCTCTTTGAGACTACATTTCAAATTGTCCCTAACATATATGGCTACTCCCCCTCCTCGTCTAATATATCTATCTGTGTGAAATAGTTTAAATACATTTATTTGATATTCAGCTAATAGTTCTCTATTTTCTACATTCATCCACGTTTCGGTAAGTGCAATATTATCTATTTTTTCTGTGCAGACAAGAGCATTTAATTCGTTAATTTTATTTCTTAGACTTCTACTGTTAGTGTAATATACCCTTAGTGAATTGTTATTTTGAGGCCCTTCTCTTTCCCTGATCATTTTGCCAATTCTTTTCTCCCACGAACACATACTTTTATTACCTCCTTCCTCCAAATCAATTCCCATACCTCTACCAGCTAACAGTTTAAACCCAAACAAACACCTCTAACCACTTCTTCCAACGAGTTCGCAACAGCAACAACCCCAGCTCTCGATAGATGCACCCCATCACGAGCATACATTCCATTTCTTCCATAGAAGTGTTCCCAGTTGTTTATGAAAGATATTGCATTTGATTTGCAATATCTTTCCAGCCGGCAATTGACACCAAGTGCCCTCGATATCCATTCATTTCCTACTCCCTTTCTTGGAAGAATGCCACATATGATCGGGATTCCTCCCTTGCTCCTAACTAATTCAATGGCTGTCCTGAATCTCTGTATTAGTTCCTCACTCCTAACTCGTCCAACATCATTACCCCCTGCACTAATACAAATAATGGGTTTGTTTCCATTTCCTGTCATAATATCATTCATGTTTCCAACAATATCACCAATTCCAGCTCCCAGATAGCAAACCCTTAATCTGTTCCCCCTATCTCTGGCACAAAACGTTCTGCCTAAATACCTCACCTGGGAATCCCCCACAACCAAAATTCGCTTCGATTCTCCCTTTTCCTTTCGAGCAGTTTGAGGGACCTGCGCTTCAATGCTCCTCGTTACTTTGTCTTTGCCACCTCGTTGAACAACAGGTTCAACACAGCACTCGTCCTCTAATACGTCAAATGCGTTAAAAGTCCTTAGGTGTAGGCTATTCGTTGTCGGTTTTGCCAAGGTCTTCTTAAGACCCCTGTCTTTCACAGCTTGCCAAGACGAGGACTTCTTAATACTGGTTTCGTCAGTCCTTCTTAATGAGGTCCCGTCAACACTGGCCTCCTCCTTCGTTTCCTCCCGAAGTCGTAGCCTCCGCACCTCGCACCTCCTCCCGCAGGGAATCCATCTCTGCTCTCAGAGCTCCAACCAGACTCACCAAATCCCTCACTAATCCTTCCATTATTGCAATAATAATGTTATTAGAATCGGAGCTCCAGCTAACACAACCTCTCACTGTGACAGCACCTGACTGATTGATGTACAATACTTGGACAACGCAGACGGCCCATTGGCTCATCAGATGCACCCAATTGGCCCATCCGATGTAGCCCAATGGCCCATCTCATACAGCAGACATACAAGCACAATACATAGGTAATTATAACATAAAGAGGTAAATATATACAATGAATACTTAAGGAAATTCCTGTTTCATTTTCCTCCGTGGTCTGACATTGTCACATTCTTAATCACGTGTTTATTTTCGTGATATACACACACACACACATATATATATATATATATATATATATATATATATATATATATATATATATATATATATATATAAACTTTAGACACACTCACCCACCATTAGACTTGAACCCTCATGCCCCCCTCCCCGCTCAGCTCGTTGTCGCCGTGTGGGGGCTTCGTGGGCGGCTGCTGGAGTGTGATGCTCCTTAGGACAGTCCTCTGTCCTTTTCTAGCCTTGTGCTCCTGCTGCCGTCCTCTCCAATTCTGCTGGGCACCTTTTCCTTTTCCTTCTGTTTCGTTTTTCTCCCCCCTCTTCTCCTATCTGCTTGCCGTTTCCTGCCGACCTTTTGCTCGTTCTGGTTCTTCCATGGACTTCTTCTATTTTGACGCCCGGGTGCTTGAGGAGGCATACTCATACACCCGTAGAACTGCAGTACCCGACGTCGAGAGCGAGGGGAACCTTTTATTGTCAATCCCCACTTCGTCACTGAACCCGATCTCGACGGACTGTCGGTTTCTTAAGGTGGCGTTTGTGGGGCGTATACTCAGGACGCACCCCTAGGAGGCCCCGACAAGATCGGCGATAGCTTCTTGTTGGGTGTCCTGCCTCTAATTGTGGCTCCATGGTGGGTGTGGGGGCACATTCGTGAGTGAATTCTTCTTTTAGTCAAGATGTTAACCCCTGTTTCGGCTGCTTCTGGCTTACCTTCTCAGGCTCGTGGGGTGGGCGACCAAGCCCCCGAGTCGGTCCGTATTGGAAGACCGGGCTCTGTAGCCTCCGCTGCATTGGGCCCCGACCTTGCTCCTCCTTTGGCCTCTCTGACTCCTTCCCCTGGCTCCCCTCCCTCCTCTGTGGTTGGGTCGAGCCCCAAGCCCCCAGTGGTGACTACCTCGTCCCCTGGCGCGGCTCCTTCTCTAGTTGTAACTACTGCGCCTTTTAACCCCTCTCTCTCTGGGGGTTCTCACTGCCGTCCTCGTCACGGCCGCCCTCGCTCGATTCCTTCCAGTTCTGCTACCTATCAAGCCTTGTTTGGTCCCGCTTCGTGGGCCAAATATTTTGATCTCCTCCCTCTTGATTCTACGCCTCCTGACGATTTCTCCCTTCATCGACATCTCATTGATTCCGTGGATGCCTCCATTACTTTCAACCCCACTCGTCTCGGTACACGTGTCGTTGCTGCTCCTTCTCAGGATGCTGCTTCCCGCTTGGCTGCCTTATCCTGCCTTGGCGAGACCCCCGTTCGGGTCACGAAGAACGCTCAGTTGAATGCCAGTGTTGGCACTATTTTGCTCCCGCCCCATGTTGCAACCGGTGTTCGGGACCTGCGCGACTGCCACGACGATATTCGATATCCTTGCTGCCCAGGGCCATTCTATTCTCCAGGTGGACACGTTTACTCGTCCCCCTCGTGGTAGTCGCCGTCAACCCCTCCGGGTTGTGAAGATTACCTTTGATGGTAGGACCCTTCCACCCTCTGTCATTCTTGCTGGTGCCAGGTGCTCTGTCCAGGAGTACATTCCTTCTCCTCGGCTCTGCAACAAGTGCTGGAGGTTTGGGCATGGTGCCCTCCGCTGCTCCGGGACTCTCTCTCTCTGTCCTTTGTGTGGTGGCGAAGGTCACTCTAAGTCGGAGTGCACTTCTCCCCAGGCTCGTTGCCTCAACTGCGGTGAGGCCCATCCTACCTTCTCCCGTGCGTGTGTCCATTACAAGCTTGAGGCAGCCGTCCTCAACCTGAAGCACCGGAAGCGTTTATCTTTTCCTGAGGCGAGGCGCCAGGTTCGCCGGCTCCCGCCTTATGCTAATATCTCTTATGCTCGCGTGTTGCGCTCTTCCTCTCCTCGTCCTTCCCGCCTTCCTCAGACTCACAACCGTTTCCGGGCCTTGGACCCTGATGCGCCCACTGCCCCCTCCTCTGTTCCTTTGGGTTCTCTCCTGAAGGATCCTCCTCCTGGTCCTCTGTCTGGGGTTCCCCTTCCTTCTACCCGGTCTGTCGTGTCTTCTGTGTCTTCTTCCTCGTCCCCCTCCGATCCTCCTTCCCATCCTCTTCCTCCATCTATCGGCTCTCCCCACCGCCTGTCGGTGCGGGCGGATGTCCATCGCTCTCCTAACGGCCGTCGTGTGTGCTCTCGTTCGGCTTCTCCTGTTGAGACACTGGAATCCGTTGCCCGGTATGTAGTTGCTGGGACACCGGTCTCTTTAAGTCAGAAGCGTAAGCCTGGCTCCTCTCCTTCCTCTTCCCCGGCGGGTAAGAAGGCTTCGCTTTCTTCCTCAGCTCCTCCTTCTGGCTCTGTTGCTCCTTCCCCTCCCGTTTCAGTGCTTGCGCCCCCTGTTCCTGCTATGGAGGTTTCTTTGGCCCTTGCTTCCCTTTCGGTTGCTGCTCTTGCTGGGGTGCGCTCCCCTCTTTCTACTCCCCCTCCTCCTGCTGCTGTCCTTGACGGCTCCTCTCCGTTGTCTCCTCTTCCTCCTCCTCCTCCTCCTCCTCCAGACCCTGCCCGCCCACCTCTGATCTGTTCTCCCGTTTCCTTCCCTCCGTCTTTGCTCAGTTTACCCATGCCCCCTAACCCTGACTTTGCTGACCCTGATCCCGACCCTGATATTCTTTAACGTGCTCTGTTGCTCTTTCGCCTTTGTTTCTTCCTTGTTCTCTGTTTTTGTCCTTTCTCTTCTCGTCGTTGTCCATTCTTCAATGGAACGTTCGAGGTTATTACGCCAATTTCCTCGAACTCCAACTTCTGATTTCGCGGTTTTCGCCCCTTTGTGTCTGTCTCCAGGAGCCAATGCTTGGTGCTCGTCCTGGTCGTTTTCGTGGCTATTCCTTTCTCTCCCCCCCCCTTCAGCCATTGCTGGGGCTTCTAATTCTTCTGCTCTCTTGATTCGGGCTGATGTTCCCTTTGTTCCTTTACTTTTTCCTTCGCCTCTCCATTGTTCTGCTGCTCGTATCTTTGTGGGGAAATGGTACACAGTTTGTTCCATTTATCTCCCCCCGAGTGTCCCGCTCTCTCTTCCTGATTTGAAACACCTCCTGGACTCCTTGCCGGAGCCTGTGCTTCTGCTGGGTGACTTCAATTGTCGTCATTCTCTTTGGGGTGACGTTCTGACGAATACCCGGGGTCGCCTCCTTGAGCCGTTTCTCCTCTCTTCTTCCCTGTCTCTTCTGAATTCTGGTGAGCCCACTCATATGGACTCTCGGACTCGCACCCTTTCTTGTCTTGATCTGTCTCTCTGCTCTTCTTCTCTTTACTTAGATTTCACGTGGCAGGTTCTTGATGACCTCCATGGCAGTGACCATTTCCCCATCCTTGTTTCCTTTTTCTCTTTTCGCCCTTCCCTCTCTTTCCCTAGGTGGCAGTTTGCTAAGGCAGACTGGACCCTATTTACCCTCAGTGCTGCTCTCCCTGACCTCTCCCTTCTGCCTCTCTCTCGCGCTCTCCTCCTTTTTCATGACACTGTCTTCAACGCTGCCCTCTGCTCTATTCCTCGCTCTTCCTCTCGGGGTCCACGGAAGTGCGTTCCCTGGTGGAATGCGGACTGTGCTCGGGCTGTCCGCTGTAAGCGTGCAGCCTGGAAGAGGCACCGCCGTAGGCAGACGACCGATTCTTTTCTTTTCTTTCGGAAAGCGAGTGCGGTGGCCCGTAGGGCCATCCGTACGACTAAACGTGAATGTTGGGCATCTTATGTCTCAACAATTACGTCCGAGACCCCTCTGGCCCAGATCTGGAAGCGTATCCACAAGATAGCGGGTAAGTTCGTTCCCGATGTTTCACCGGTCCTTCACCTCCATGATACTCTTGTGGCGGACCCGTTGCAGGTCGCTTCCGAACTGGGTTCCCACTTTTCTTCTGTTAGCTCTGGTCTTCATCTTCCCCAATCTTTCCTTCTTCGTAAACCTGTCCTTGAGTCTCGTCCTTTAGATTTCTGCACTCATCTTCAGCTTCCCTATAATGATCCCTTCTCTCTCTCTGAACTTCGTTCTGCCCTGGCCCTCTGCGGTTCTACGGCGGCGGGCTCCGATGGTATTCATTATGAGATGCTTCGCCATCTCCCTCCGAGCACGTCTCAGTATTTACTGAGTCTGTATAATCGGATCTGGGAGTCGTCGTCAGTCCCTGAGGACTGGCTCGATGCCGTTGTCCTCCCTGTTCGCAAACCGGGGTCTCTGGGTACTTCCCCTAAGGACTTTCGCCCTATTGCTCTCACAAGTTGTGTCTGCAAACTCTTTGAACGTATGGTTAACGTTCGTCTGATGTGGTTCCTGGAACACCATCACCTCCTCTCCCCTTCTCAATTTGGTTTCCGCAAGTGCCGCAGCACGACAGATGTCCTGGTGAACTTGGAGGTCTATATTCGTACTGCTTTTGCTGCGAAGACCTCCGTTGTTGCCGTCCTTTTTGACCTAGAAAAGGCTTACGACACCACTTGGCGTTATCATATCCTATCTCAACTTCATTCTTTTGGCCTTCGTGGTCATCTCCCTCTCTTTCTCCGCGGCTTCCTCTCTCGTCGTTCCTTTCGGGTGCGCCTTGGTACCGCTCTCTCTCCCTCTTTTCAGCAATACGAAGGTGTGCCCCAGGGTAGTGTTCTGAGCACTACTCTTTTTCTTGTTGCCCTCAATGGTCTTCTTTCCTCTCTTCCTTCTGGTGTCTTCTCCGCTCTCTATGTCGATGATCTTACCCTTTGTTGTCAGGGTGATGATTCGCCTCTCCTTCAACGCCGGCTTCAACTTGCAATTGATGCCGTGTCGTCTTGGGCCACAGGTCATGGCTTCAAGTTCTCTACTTCTAAGACTTGTGCCATGACTTTTACGCGGAAACGGGTTGTTCTTCGTCCCTCTTTGTCACTTTATGGTCATCCCCTTGAATACAAAGATTCCGCGAAGCTTTTGGGGTTATTCCTTGACACTCGTTTGTCTTGGTCTCCCCATATCTCTTACCTCCGTGTTGAGTGCTCTAAGGCCCTTACCCTCCTTCGGGTCTTGTCCCATACTTCTTGGGGGGCAGATAGGCGCACTCTCCTTGCTTTACATTCCTCTCTCGTCCTGTCTAAGCTCGATTATGGTTGCCCTGCTTACTCGTCTGCTTCTCCTTCTACTCTTCGCCGTCTTGATGCTTTGCACCATACTGGGTTGCGCCTCAGTTCTGGTGCCTTTCGTTCGACTCCCATCCTTAGCTTATATATTGACACTGGCTTCCTGTCTCTCCAGGACCGCCGTGATCGCTACTGTCTTCGCTATCTTGCGCGGTCCTTGCAACATCCTTCCTCTCGCCTCTGTCGTGCTTTAACTTTTACCCCTCCTGCGGTTCCTGTTCCTCTTCACCACCTCCCTCTTTCTGTCCGGTTATCTCGCCTACAGGATTCTCTCTCCGTTCGTATTTCTGATGTTTCTCCTCGTGTTGTTCCTTCTTTGCCCCGTGGAGGGTCCCTCTTCCGCGGTTTTGTACTTCCTTGACCCGTATCACTAAAGCTTTTACCCCTCCTACGGTTCTAAAACGCCTTTTCCTCGAGCACTTTTCTTCTCACTCCCGCTCCGTTTCTGTCTTCACCGATGGGTCTAAGTCAGCGGACGGTGTTGGCTACTCTGTTGTTTTTCCTGATCGCACTTATATGTGTCGCTTGCCTCCGGAGACTAGCATCTTTACAGCGGAACTTTATGCTATTCTCTATGCTCTTCGTCTCCTGCTTTCTCGTTGTCAGTCTTCCTTTGTGGTTGTTGTTGACTCTCGTAGTGCCCTCATGGCTCTCGGGTGCTTTAATCCGGTTCATCCAGTAGTTGTCGAGATCCAGCATTGGCTGTTTCTCGTTCACAGTAAATTTAAGTCGGTTGAGTTTTGTTGGGTTCCCAGCTATATTGGTGTGTCTTTAAATGAGCGTGCGGATGCTGCCGCTAAGGAAGCTGTCCGCTCTTGTCCCATCTTTCGTAAAGGCATTCCGTATTCCGACTTTTACTCGGTTATCCATTCCTCAGTCCTTACCCGTTGGCAGGCTTCTTGGTTGTCTGTTACTGGTAACAAGCTACGTACTCTTAAATGTTGTGTTTCCTCGTGGCCGTCCTCCTTCCACCGTAACCGGCGGTGGGAAACAGCTTTGGCGAGGTTGCGTATTGGCCATACTCGCTTAACCCATGGTCACTTGATGGAGCGCCGCCCTGCTCCTTATTGTCCTAGTTGCATTGTCCCTCTTACGGTCGTGCATGTCCTTCTTGAATGTCCTGACTTCCAGGACGAGCGTGTGTCTTGCTTTCCGACCGCCCCTCGCGGTCACCTGTCCCTCGATAGAATTCTTGGTGACTCGGATACTTTTGATATCGTTCGCCTTATGCGTTTTTGTTCTCGTATTGGCATCCTTGGTGATATTTAGCGCCCTCTGATTATTTTGCGTATTTGATGGTGCTACATAGCCTTCCCGGTTTGGTGCCTTCTTTTGATAATTACTTACTTACTCTTCAGATGGCGGGCAGGAACCAAGGATGCAGTGAGCATTTCCTCTCTGGATTGTCACACTAAGGCGCTGAAAAAGAAAACTGGCAGCTCTAGGGTCTCTAGTTGTTTCGATTAGCTTAGACCCTAACTCCTTCAAAAAGCTAGCAGCACTTTTACCCCAGGCACCAAGTGTCTCTGAGACAATGGGGACAAAATTGTAGTGGTGCTCAAGGTCTCTGTATTTATGTGACTTGGCTGCTTCCCGGTGATTGGCAGCTCCTCCTGCTTGTGTAGCACTGAAGTCAACATAGGTATTGGCCAAAGTTGAAACTCAAGTGTAGTCCCACACCAACTGTCTACCACTCTTCCAGGGGTTCACCGTGATTCCGTCTGGGCGACCGACAGGCTCATCAGAGTTGCGGGACATTAGGTAACGGGGCTCTCTCTCTGCTGGACAACCGGCTGTGGTAAGGCTTCTCTTAATAATGTCATTGACCTCGCCGTGTCTTGCATGCCATCCTCCTGTCCTTTGGCAGAGAAGGCCATGCCGACCGTATCTGTCGGCCTCTGCCTCGCCGCAAATACACCTGTATTCGGTGTGGATTGGGGCAGCGAGGCGGAGAGCTACGGCAATTCGGAGGGCCTGCGGAGTGAGACGGGTGCCGGTTGCTGACATTGGGGTTGCTAATAGGAAATCACCTGCATGGGGAGCATCTACAGCTCTAAGTCGGGCAGTCTCATGTGGTGTTGTCGCAGCTTCTAGCAAAGTCGCAGCTTCTTGGTCGGCAATGGGGCGATCCCAGCTGGATTGCTTATGGGCTTCAGAAGGCTGTGGTTGGGGGTGCTGGTCCTGCGAGAGAGACCCATTTGGTTGTGCAGTCTGTGAAGCTGGGATCATGTACCCCTGCCTGTTGAACTAGGTGCTCAGGTAGGATTTCCTTCACCAAGTTGTTAGACCCCACTGAAGAGGACAGGAACGCTGGCACAGCAATTTGTGTTGCTGTGCGCACGCCAAGGCCCCCGAGTCTGACAGGAAGGGAGGCCTGTTTCCACTGTGAGTCGCTGAGGGAAAGATTGAGGGTTTTTTCTAGTGTCGATTTCAGCAAGCTGTCGTACTCTTCTAATTTAATATTGTTGAAAGATGGCGAACATCTTAGAAAGTAGGTCAGCCTGGGGAGGGACAAGCATCTGGTGATGAGGTAAAGTGCATCATGAGCATCGATGTCTTCAATCCTCTCGTTCATTCTCTTCAGGTCAGTGATCTTCTTACCTAGGACCCCGTCGATAGCATTCCTGCCAAGAGGAGCACCTAGGAGTGTGCTGTCCTCAGGTTTGGTTGTATGAATGTCAGGCAAAACAACCTTTATTTGCTCTATTATGCGCTGGTTGGTGGAGGTTATTTCGCACTTGGAAGAGTTCAGGGTGAGGCCTAGGCTTGCTCCTTGCTCCTGAATTATTCTTATGTCGTCCAAGAGTGAGGCTCGGGAGACAGCTTGAGTACCATCGTCCAAAAACAAAAATATTGAGCTCACTGGACAGGTTATCGGTGACTTCCTTGATAACTAGGCAGAAAAGGAAAGGAGCAAGGGGGTCACCCTGTTGGACACCTTCTTGTGATTCAATTTCGTGTTCCCCAAAAAGCAGAGTTAGATTCTTGCTGTAGCATGAGTTTACAAACGGGTAGAGGGAAGGAAAAAGGCGATGAACTGCACTGAGTACTGCATCCCTTCTAACCAGATTGAAAGCATTTTTGAAGTCCAGCTTTATCAGGGCTTTTTCATCCGTAATGTAGGCTCTAGCTGCATGAGCCGCTGCCTCACACCCTTGGGGAATGCCAAACCCAAGCTGTTTTGGCTTCAGCATGTCGGCTGCTGCCTGATATATATATATATATATATATATATATATATATATATATATATATATATATATATATATATATATATATATATATATATATATATATATATATATTTAAACCTAGAAGGGGTACCACCTTTGGTGCAAGTGTAGGGTCCCATAGCCTCGGAGAAGAAAATAAAGAGTACTCAGAGAAGATCTTGTGGATCCTCACTGAACACTTTGATATTTTCTTCTCCTACCACCCCTATTCTTTTGGTATGTGTGTATATTTATCTAACTTTATTTGAAAATGTCATTACACAAAAAAGTTACAATGTTGATTACATGCAGGGTACAAGGCTGCTTGTCACAAGTTGTCTAGCTCCTCCAGCTCCTCAGATGGCAGGCAGGAACCATGGATGCAGTGAGCATTACCTCTCTACAATCCCACACTAAGGCACTGAAAAATAAAACTGGCAGCTCTAGGGTCTCTAGTGGTTTCGAATAGCTTAGACCCCAACTCCTTCGAAATGCTAGCAGCACTTTTACCCCAGGCACCAAGTGTCTGAGTCAATATGGACAAAATTGTAGTGGTGCTCAAGGTCTCTGTATTTACATGTCTTGGCTGCTTCCCGGTGGTTGGCAGCTGCTCCTGCTTGTGTAGCACTGAAGTCAACATATATACATATATATATATATATATATATATATATATATATATATATATATATATATATATATATATATATATATATATATATATATATATATATATATATATATATATATATATATATATATTCAACTTTAGAACACTTTCCCACTAGGAGATTCGAACCCTAGCCAGCACAGAAGCCTTACAACAACTGGCATAACTGGTACGCCTTTAACCCACTGCACCAAACTCAGACCCTTAAAAGAGATGGTAATTTTGGGGTATTTAAACCCCCTAAAGATCACCACCTCCCAAGGGTAACTAGAGCTAGCGAGGAGTTACTCCCGTTCTTTCATCAAATTCCTGTTAATATAGGAGAACTCTGTGTCTATGCTTATAGACACATCATAGACATATATATATATATATATATATATATATATATATATATATATATATATATATATATATATATATATATATATATATTATTAAATATGACCGAAAAAGTAAGATTAATAATTCTAACACGAATTTTCTCAATCTTTCGTACATTACGCTTCACTGTTGGAGGTAAATAAAAAATCACTTCTCCAAAATTCATTTTTATTTCTAGTCTGACGCGACACGGGCGCGTTTCGTAAAACTTATTACATTTTCAAAGACTTCACAAATACACAACTGATTAGAACTTACGTATCTCTGATTTTATATCTACATTTGAGTGAGGTGGGAGGGGTGATGTGGCATTAACACAAGACAGAACAAGAGGGGATATTAATAGGGTATTAAAAGTATCAACACAAGAAAGAACAGAAACAATGGGTATTGAATAGAAGTGTTTGTAGAAAGCCTATTGGTCCATATTTCTTGATGCTTCTATATTGGAGCGGAGTCTTGAGGTGGGTAGAATATAGTTGTGCAATAATTGGCTGTTGATTGCTGGTGTTGACTTCTTGATGTGTAGTGCCTCGCAAACGTCAAGCCGCCTGCTATCGCTGTATCTATCGATGATTTCTGTGTTGTTTACTAGGATTTCTCTGGCGATGGTTTGGTTATGGGAAGAGATTATATGTTCCTTAATGGAGCCCTGTTGCTTATGCATCGTTAAACGCCTAGAAAGAGATGTTGTTGTCTTGCCTATATACTGGGTTTTTTGGAGCTTACAGTCCCCAAGTGGGCATTTGAAGGCATAGACGACGTTAGTCTCTTTTAAAGCGTTCTGTTTTGTGTCTGGAGAGTTTCTCATGAGTAGGCTGGCCGTTTTTCTGGTTTTATAGTAAATCGTCAGTTGTATCCTCTGATTTTTGTCTGTAGGGATAACGTTTCTATTAACAATATCTTTCAGGACCCTTTCCTCCGTTTTATGAGCTGTGGAAAAGAAGGATCTCTCTTTCTGAAGAATCTGAAGAAGAAGAAGAATCTCTCTTTCACCTCAGCACTGAAACAAGGATTATCAAGAAACTAACAACATTATATGGAGGACCTATGGCAATTCCACGACCAAGAGATGGCTTCCTGAACCTTGCAGGAATTAACCTCACTGAGGACCAAGTCACTCTCCTAAATCTGGGCATAAACTGTCATGTTATGTCCAGACCGAGTGAAATGGCCCGGAAAGTAGAGTTGGAAATTCTGTTGGACGACATATTCGACCTCGAGACACAAAAGAAGGTCACTACCAAAGATACCTTACAAGCAGAACTTATTGCAGAAGGAGGAAAGAATCGAGGCAACTACAGAAGCACCATACTGTCCCCCGAGCTTAAAGCGGCAGCTAAAAGCCTTCGTGAGAACAAGGAGATAGTTGTCAGGAGAGGTGACAAGTCGCCAATATATGTCATTCTTAAAAAAGACGAATATCTGGCGAAAATGAACATCATACTCTCTGACCAAACTAAGTTCCAAAGGGTAACGAAGGACACTACAGCCGAATTAAAAGCAAAGGTCAACAAACTGATCGAAACTGTGAACGCCAAGACTCCACCTGCCAAAGATCATTGGGGAATATAAACCTGGATATGCGTATGGAAATGTCAAGACGCACAAGCCTGGAAACCCACTTCGGCCAATCATTAGCCAGATACCCACACCCACGTACAGACTGGCGAAGCGACTCAACGGCCTGCTGACTCCTTATGTTCCTTGCGCCTTCAGCCTGAAGTCTCCAAAGGAATTTGTGGACTTACTGCGGGGCACACGGGCCACAGGGATAAGAGCCTCGTTGGACGTAGAATCGCTGTTTACCAACGTACCTGTGGACGAGACAATCGGAATGATAGCCGACAGAATGTATCGTGATCCAGCCTGTACTCCTCTTGACATGCCAGAAAGTATTCTGAGGAAACTACTCCAAGCTTGTACTAAAGAGGCACCCTTCTTGAGCCCGGATGGGCACATGTATAAGCAAGTAGATGGGGTCGCCATGGGTTCTCCCCTAGGTGTCCTGTTTGCAAACTTCTACATGGGTACCATCGAACAAAAAGTCTTAGTCGACATGAACTTGAAACCGGCCATATACTGCAGGTATGTTGACGACATTTTTACACAGGTACCTGATGTCAGACATCTGCAGGAGCTGAAGGAGGCATTTGAGCAGAGTTCCGTGCTGCGTTTCACTTACGAGACGGAAAAGGATGGGAAGCTGCCTTTTCTAGATGTAACAGTCATGGAAAAGGGCGGAGGTTTCCACACTGCAGTCTACACTAAGGAAACAAACATAGGAATGTGCCTAAATGCCAACAGCGACTGCCCTGACAGGTACAAGAGGAGTGTTGTTAACGCATACGTCGACCGTGCTCTCAGTCACAGCTCAGAATGGAAGCAAGTCGACGAAGAACTCTGTAGGGTAAGGCAGGTCCTAGTCAATAACGGCTTCTCCAATGGTTTCATCGAAGACATCATAAGAAGGAAAGTGAAAAGCCATGCAACCTCTGAAGAGACAACTAACACAACACCTATACCCCCTATTAGACTATTTTACAGGAACTTCTTTTCCACAGCTCATAAAACGGAGGAAAGGGTCCTGAAAGATATTGTTAATAGAAATGTTATCCCTACAGACAAAAATCAGAGGATACAACTGACGATTTACTATAAAACCAGAAAAACGGCTAGCCTACTCATGAGAAACTCTCCAGACACAAAACAGAACGCTTTAAAAGAGACTAACGTCGTCTATGCCTTCAAATGCCCACTTGGGGACTGTAAGCTCCAAAAAACCCAGTATATAGGCAAGACAACAACATCTCTTTCTAGGCGTTTAACGATGCATAAGCAACAGGGCTCCATTAAGGAACATATAATCTCTTCCCATAACCAAACCATCGCCAGAGAAATCCTAGTAAACAACACAGAAATCATCGATAGATACAGCGATAGCAGGCGGCTTGACGTTTGCGAGGCACTACACATCAAGAAGTCAACACCAGCAATCAACAGCCAATTATTGCACAACTATATTCTACCCACCTCAAGACTCCGCTCCAATATAGAAGCATCAAGAAATATGGACCAATAGGCTTTCTACAAACACTTCTATTCAATACCCATTGTTTCTGTTCTTTCTTGTGTTGATACTTTTAATACCCTATTAATATCCCCTCTTGTTCTGTCTTGTGTTAATGCCACATCACCCCTCCCACCTCACTCAAATGTAGATATAAAATCAGAGATACGTAAGTTCTAATCAGTTGTGTATTTGTGAAGTCTTTGAAAATGTAATAAGTTTTACGAAACGCGCCCGTGTCGCGTCAGACTAGAAATAAAAATGAATTTTGGAGAAGTGATTTTTGATTTACCTCCAACAGTGAAGCGTAATGTACGAAAGATTGAGAAAATTCGTGTTAGAATTATTAATCTTACTTTTTCGGTCATATTTAATAATATATGTCTACAGGAAAGACTGCTACCAAAATATACTAATATATATATATGTGTATATATATATATATGTGTGTATATATATATATATATATATATATATATATATATATATATATATATATATATATGTATATATATATATATATATATATATATATATATATATATATATATATATATATATATATATATACATATATATACATACATATACATACATATATATACATATATATGTCGTACCTAATAGCCAGAACGCACTTCTCAGCCTACTATTCAAGGCCCGATTTGCCTAATAAGCCAAGTTTTCATGAATTAATGTTTTTTCGTCTACCTAACCTACCTAACCTAACCTAACCTAGCTTTTTTTGGCTACCTAACCTAACCTTACCTATAAATATAGGTTAGGTTAGGTTAGGTAGGGTTGGTTAGGTTCGGTCATATATCTACGTTAATTTTAACTCCAATAAAAAGAAATTGACCTCATACATAGAGAAAAGGGTTGCTTTATCATTTCATAAGAAAAAAATTATAGTAAATATATTAATTCAGGAAAACTTGGCTTATTAGGCAAATCGGGCCTTGAATAGTAGGCTGAGAAGTGAGTTCTGGCTACTAGGTACGACATATATACATATATATACATATATATACATACATATATATACATACATATATATACATATATATACATATATATACATATATATACATACATATATATATATATATATATATATATATATATATATATGTATATATATGTATATATATGTATATATATGTATGTATATATATGTATATATATGTATATATATGTATATATATGTATATATATGTATATATATGTATATATATGTATATATATGTATGTATATATATATATATATGTATATATATATATATATATATATATATATATATATATATATATATATATATATATATATATATATATATATATATATATATATTGTGACGATAATCTCTTTCAAGAGAGATTGAGCCTGCTCTTCCCTACACAATTTACGTCATTCAAGTACACGATACTATATTGAAGATACGTCCACCAGTATCGCCAATTGTTTTGCCCATGAAGCAAAGCGTACCTTGCACCACCAGACACACCGGCTCCCGCCCGCCGTCAAACCAGCAAACTACTCATTCTCCGCCTGCCTGTTCCTGATTGGCTGGTGTGTCGCCGCACCTGCACTCACGCCACTACCTGAGTCGACGTCTGGGCCAGCAGCACGCCGTACTCCTCAGAATATCTCTGTGCTCCTTGGAGTTGACATCTCTCTATAGTAGACAAAGCAATGGCTGTCGTGTACTAAGGGAGTCTATCAATTAATTATTAGGTCAGTGTTATTTTCTTGTTTCAATAAGGGATCATTAAAAAAAAAGTGGATTAATTATTTATTATTTCTGACATGTATTTCACAAATATATGTAATGAAAACCATGCCAAAGTAACATCTCGAAATCAGAAATAACATTATAAATCATAATTTTGTATTTTTTTGTATTTTTATAATGAATGGAGCTGTGTGAGGCAAATATAGCAAATTTCCCAAATTAGTTAAAACTGTGATAACTAGTTAAGGAAATTCCTCAAATTCCATTGGTGAACAGAATGTTTGTTTATTATTTTATTTCCTGTTCAGCTTACGAAAGAGTAAACAAGAGTTTTTAAGAATTTTGTTCATTAAATTCTAAAGTAATAAATGTGATAATTTAAGAAAAAAACTCACACAGCAACATGATATATAGAGTTACACCTAACTCCACGACTGGTAACAGTGCCACCACCTGGAGAGTTACACATAACTCCACCACTGGTAACAGTGTGACCATCTGGAGAGTTACACATTACTCCACCACTGGTAACAGTGTGACCATCTGGAGAGTTACACATAACTCCACCACTGGTAACAGTGCCACCATCTGGCAAGATATATATGTTCATAACTACTTATATATAAGTTTACATCAAATATAAACAGTCGAGTGATAAGCAAACAAGCAAAATATTACCAGATTCTATAATAGGTCCGTTATATCCAGCACCACCATGTAATACAATGTTGGAAAGTTTCACATTACATACAGTTTTGCCTAAATATTTCTTTGGTGGAATTTATATTTAACATTTTGTAAACCTGAGGTAAACCTACTTATCACTTGATGGTTGTTGATGATACAAATTAATCCTGGTTTATTGAATAATATAACTGTGTTCAATTAATCTAACTAACCTATGAGAGGATCGACAACATCTCTTGCCTAAACTGAGAACAGGATGTTATGTTGCTAATACTCTTTTAAATAATACATATAAATGATTGATAATGCACAAGCCTGCGTCATTATTACTGTCAAGTTTTTGTAGACAGATTCTGTAAATTTTCAAGGGGTTGAATTCAAATCTGTATTTGGTTACCTATGATCAGCTCAAGTTTTCTCGTAATCTAATTTTATTCATATAAAAGCCTACCTCTTCAGTTTTGTTTATGTCTGTAATAATATGAATGCAGGAAGGCTAGTCCAAATACCCGGGTTGTCTTTGAGGGAGAGTGGAGCAGGTGACAAACACTATGAGTGTAGTGGAGGCCATCTCCAGAAGCCATTCAACTTGCCTCACATATTGTGGCTGCTCAACCTCTAGTCTGTCCTCCTCAAATTTTGCTGCCACCTCTTTATGTGAAAAGTGAATTGATGAAAAAAAATCAAGATCATGAATAAAGAAAGTCTAGCTTCTGTTTTCATAGAACATAAATGTTCATGTTAAAGTGATGCTAAATTGTATGCAGGAATTTATGATGGTTCTGAGAAAGGACGACCAGTTGGAAAGAGTAATGAGTGAGACGGAGAGGGATGCGAGGCAAGCCTTCAAATCAGAAGTGAATAAATTTCCTGGAACCGCCGAATTTCAGAATTCGTGCACTTTGTTGAAGAACTGATAAAGAGTATTAAGTCTGGAACATGGATGTTGAAGAACTGATAAAGAGTATTAAGTCTGGAACATGGATGTTGAAGAACTGATAAAGAGTATTAAGTCTGGAACATGGATGTTGAAGAACTGATAAAGAGTATTAAGTCTGGAACATGGATGTTGAAGAACTGATAAAGAGTATTAAGTCTGTGAGCATTGATGTCAGTATAATTGTATTTTCTCAGATCGCATCTGATATTATTTCCCTGAGAACTGTTGTTGACAAGAGTGAGGAACAAAGGGCCAGGTTCCACCAAGATATTCCTACTATGTAAGGAAGGTACCAGAGACGACGGAACACTAACATGTTAGCCCGCTGACCTTACCACTACAAAACACGAACCAAAATCATTGAAGACAACTTTTCTTACACATTGATGTATATTGCTGTTGAGAATTTTAACCTAAAGACAAGGTTTTATCAGATACTGGAATAGGTGAAAAATCTAAGCTGATTGAGCGAAACCTTTGCAATATTTTAGTTCACCGCAGCGATGTAATTTAGATTCAGTGCAAAAAAATAAACTTTGACAATAGAAAACATATTTCAAAATGCAGGCATGTGCAATTTCATAAATGCAACAGGAACTATATTAAGTCATTTCTTGAATTATATGTGTCATTATAATAAGTTAATTAAAACATGATCAATATTAAAATTTTAAATTGGGTCGGGAAACATATTGGCCAAAATATATTGGCTGATATTACTAATCTTTTTGACCCATATAAATAATATATAAAAATCAGATCCTGTGAAAAATAAAAACAAAAGTATATTGAATAACATGTTAAACACATTGTTAAATATCAGTGATAAACACATTGTTAAATATCAGTGATAAACACATTGTTAAATATCAGTGATAAACACATTGTTAAATATCAGTGATAAACACATATCGTCCTCAGCTCTATAATCACCAGCAGATTACAGAGATAACTGATGTCAAGTGGCCATGGACCACACAACTCATTAACTGTAGATATCTGATGCTAACTGGCCATGAACACACAACAGATCAACCAGGGCTAGCTGATACCAACTGACCATGACAGCCTATCCTCCTGTTTTGGTTGTACTTATAATAACGATTAGGACCATATATTTTTTTTTGCAAGAATATTCCTTCGCGGGCCCTAAGCCTTTGGCTGGCCCACTAAATGTTGCTTGTTTCTGTTTTACTTGGGCGGAGTATGAGTATTTATAACTCGTATGGTCGCTTCAGAAAGTTAACAACTTCTTCTGCTCTGTTGAATCTAAGTTGAAATCTTAATGGGTTTGTAACTATGCACTGTGTTAGATAATGTTCCAGTGGTCTGTTGTGTGTGTAACTGTGCACTGTGTTAGATAATGTTCCAGTGGTCTGTTGTGTGTGTAACTATGCACTGTGTTAGATAATGTTCCAGTGGTCTGTTGTGTGTGTAACTGTGCACTGTGTTAGATAATGTTCCAGTGATCTGTCGGGCATTTCTCCACAGTGCATTAGGACCATAGTACATATACAAACGAACAATGCAATTATAAAGTAGAAATTTCTACTAATTTGGCCAAACCGGAATAGGTTTTGTATTTATGTTGCAAAGACAAGCTAAGCTACCCTAACCTAACCTCCACAGGCCTAATACACGCTACCTGAGGCATAATATAGTACATATGTGTTCTATACTAGGCCTTGGAATATTTAAGTTTGTTTTTCAGCGTCATTTTTTCGGAATATATAGAGTGAATAGTACCAAATTCTACTGTCCAATTGCTTAGTACGTCAATATTTGTACTATTGCGCACATAGTTACACCCACTACTATCTAAACAGGAGGATGGGTTGACCATGAACACTCAACTGATCAACCAGGACTAGCTGAGGCCATGAACACACAGCTCAACAACCATGGTTAGCTGAGGCCAGCTAACCTCGGACACACAGCTCAACAACCATGGCTAGCTGAGGCCAACTAACCATGAACACACAGCTCAACAACCATGGCTAGCTGAGGCCAACTAACCATGACCACACAGCTCAATAACCAGGGCCATCTGAGGCCAACTTACCATGAACACAGCTCAACAATCATGGTTAGCTGAGGCAAGCTAACCATGTACACACAGCTTAATAACCATGGCTAGCTGAGGCCAACTAACCATGACCACACAGCTCAACAACTAGAGAGCTAAGATGACAATATTTATATTACTCGTCAACAAGTAATGACTTTTCAAATAAGGACAGACCATACAGCTCTTTCTTTTAACCAACTTACAATACTGAGAACAGTACATGTTATGTTACAAGATCATGGGAATTCATTCACGGCAAAGTTAAAACAGAAGTTACTCACAAGAACAAGTTAAGTTGCATCTTAGTAATCACAAGGGAACAACCTAATTATGCTAATATCAAGACATACAAACACAAAATATTATTTAAGTTATAAATATGCTAATCATGATATTCAAGCTACAGTGAAAAATTACTTTAAGTAAACCATTTATTATATTAAATTAAAAGCACTCTAGTGCTAAGTCGAAGTCCAAATATACTAATAAAAAACCTTCCAAGTGTTAAGACTTGGTACAGGAATAGTTATACACAAGCACACCAGTGTTAAGACTGGTACAGGAATAGTTATACACAAGCACACCAGTGTTAAGACTGGTACAGGAATAGTTATACACAAGCACACTAGTGTTAAGACTGGTACAGGTATAGTTATACACAAGCACACCAGTGTTAAGACTGGTACAGGAATAGTTATACACTAGAACACCAGTGATAAGACTTGGTACAGGAATAGATATACACTAGAACACCAGTGTTAAGACTGGTACAGGAATAGTTATACACAAGCACACCAGTGTTAAGACTGGTACAGGTATAGTTATACACAAGCACACCAGTGTTAAGACTGGTACAGGTATAGTTATACACAAGCACACTAGTGTTAAGACTGGTACAGGAATAGTTATACACAAGCACACTAGTGTTAAGACTTGGTACAGGTATAGTTATACACAAGCACACTAGTGTTAAGACTTGGTACAGGTATAGTTATACACAAGCACACCAGTGTTAAGACTGGTACAGGTATAGTTATACACAAGCACACCAGTGTTAAGACTTGGTACAGGTATAGTTATACACAAGCACACCAGTGTTAAGACTTGGTACAGGAATAGTTATACACAAGCACACCAGAGATAAGACTTGGTACAGGAATAGTTATACACTAGAACACCAGTGATAAGACTTGGTACAGGAATAGATATACACTAGAACACCAGTGTTAAGACTGGTACAGGAATAGTTATACACAAGCACACCAGTGTTAAGACTGGTACAGGTATAGTTATACACAAGCACACCAGTGTTAAGACTTGGTACAGGAATAGTTATACACAAGCACACCAGTGTTAAGACTTGGTACAGGAATAGTTATACACAAGCACACCAGTGTTAAGACTTGGTACAGGAATAGTTATACACAAGCACACTAGTGGGGGGCATATTACGGGCATATTTCCCCATATTAGTGGGGGAAAAATGTGATAAATGAAAAATGATTCGAATTCAATCAAACTTTTTTGACTAGTTTTATATAAAATTTGGGTCAACTTGCTCATCTCTCAGCATTATAGCATAAATAGGAAGGCAGAAAAAAATATTCAATTTTGTGTCAAAAAAATTCCAAAATGGTAAAAAATTAACATCAAGTGTCAAATGCCAGCTACTGTGAGTCAGGGGATATGGTGTCAAGTGCCAGCTACTGTGAGTCAGGGGATATGGTGACAAGTGCCAGCTACTGTGAGTCAGGGGATATGGTGACAAGTGCCAGCTACTGTGAGTCAGGGGATATGGTGTCAAGTCCTAGCTACTGTGAGTCAGGGGATATGGTGTCAAGTGCCAGCTACTGTGAGTCAGGGGATATGGTGTCAAGTACCAGCTACTGTGAGTCAGGGGATATGGTGTCAAGTGCCAGCTACTGTGAGTCAGGGGATATGGTGTCAAGTACCAGCTACTGTGAGTCAGGGGATATGGTGTCAAGTGCCAGCTACTGTGAGTCAGGGGATATGGTGTCAAGTGCCAGCTACTGTGAGGCAGGGGATATGGTGTCAAGTGCCAGCTACTGTGAGTCAAGGGATATGGTGTCAAGTGCCAGCTACTGTGAGTCAGGGGATATGGTGTCAAGTGCCAGCTACTGTGAGTCAGGGGATATGGTGACAAGTGCCAGCTACTGTGATTCAGGGGATATGGTGTCAAGTGCCAGCTACTGTGAGTCAGCGGATATGGTGACAAGTGCCAGCTACTGTGAGTCAGGGGATATGGTGTCAAGTGCCAGCTACTGTGAGTCAGGGGATATGGTGACAAGTGCCAGCTACTGTGAGTCAGGGGATATGGTGTCAAGTGCCAGCTACTGTGAGTCAGGGGATATGATGTCAAGTACCAGCTACTGTGAGTCAGGGGATATGGTGTCAAGTGCCAGCTACTGTGAGTCAGGGGATATGGTGACAAGTGCCAGCTACTGTGAGTCAGGGGATATGGTGTCAAGTGCCAGCTACTGTGAGTCAGGGGATATGGTGTCAAGTGCCAGCTACTGTGAGTCAGGGGATATGGTGTCAAGTACCAGCTACTGTGAGTCAGGGGATATGGTGTCAAGTGCCAGCTACTGTGAGTCAGGAGATATGGTGTCAAGTGCCAGCTACTGTGAGTCAGGGGATATGGTGTCAAGTCCCAGCTACTGTGAGTCAGGGGATATGGTGTCAAGTGCCAGCTACTGTGAGTCAGGGGATATGGTGTCAAGTCCCAGCTACTGTGAGTCAGGGGATATGGTGTCAAGTGCCAGCTACTGTGAGTCAGGGGATATGGTGTCAAGTGCCAGCTACTGTGAGTCAGATGATATGGTGTCAAGTACGAGCAACTGTGAGTCAGGGGATATGGTGTCAAGTGCCAGCTACTGTGAGTCAGGGGATATGGTGTCAAGTGCCAGCTACTGTGAGTCAGGGGATATGGTGTCAAGTGCCAGCTACTGTGAGTCAGGGGATATAGTGACAATGTAACGGGGGGTGGGGGAAATAGCTCTATCTTGTCCATTATTCCACCCCCCAGTTAACTAACGAGGCCGGGGGAAACAGCTCTCTCTAGTCCGTTATCCCGTCCCCAGTTAGCTAACTATTCTAGAGCACTCCCAGAGTTCCTAAGGCAGCCTCTCTCGTTCAACACCTTGTAACCTAGGTATTTGACTACCTAGGTGCTAAGACTACAAGGCGTCGTAACTGGATCAGTTACCCGAAACTCTAGAGAGAACTCTAGAATACAGAATCATTGCCACAAACGTATAAGAGAAAACGAAAGGAAAGAAATGAATAGTGAAGTAATTAGTGAGGGTTTGGGGTGAGAGGCAGAGAGGTGGGAGGGGCAAGGAGGGTCATTAGTTGAAAGTGAGAGTTTAGAGAAGGGTGGAGGGAGAGGTGTAGATAGGTAGAAGTAGAAGAGTAGATAGTAGAAGTAGAAGAGTAGATAGTAGAAGAAGAAATGCTGCCACCATCCATTCATGATCATTACATACAAGACAAGGAATGGAACTTGTCTGTATCACAATATTCACCAAGGATGTTATCAAGAGATCATTATTAGTATGGTCCCATCTTTATCATGAAACCAGTAACCACAGAGGCTTTCTCACCTCAACTCAAAGCTCTAGGGAACAAAGTTAAACACAATTTAAATAATAAATTCATAATTATATTTCCCATGAAGTATCATAATTTAGCAATTCAAATAAAATGTTCCAGTTTAATATGCAAAGTGAGTCATCATCCAAGAATTCGAGAACCCTACAACTTGACTGCCCCTGATCATCACACAACATATATAAACACGACCAAGTCACCTAAATGTTCACTCACCGAGGACTGAGTCTAAGTTGAATAGAGAGGGGGGGGGGGTCTGTAGCTTGACAGAGACTGTCTCGCCCCTGCCGGCCGACAGCCTCCCTGCTCTGCTGGCTCGTGTGCTGTTCTGTCTCGTTAATGCTTTTCTGGTGGATAGCTCTCCGAGTTTATATTGGGGAACCTAGTAGCTAACTCCGCCCACAAGTAGATAGCCTCCGGCACTACCAAGCCACTCCTTAAACGTCGGCATGTTTGAAGGCTACCCGGCTCCAATTATACGCTTAGCGGAAGCAAGGTGAAATTATCATGATCTGACCTCAGGTCACTTGGGGTCATTAACGGTTAGAGGTGTGAGATCTCAGGCAGACAACTGGCGCCTCTCAGATCCTTGTCTGTGACTCGTGTACTCTATATATATTTTAAATAAACTAACCCAAACACTTTTACAGTGTTACATTTCCCCTTCTCCCCGAAAATAAAGTTTTTGCAACACTGCTAAAGCAAGCTAGCTGTGTGCGACAACTTTATTAACGAAAAGAATACATCCTAGCTAAACAAATATACATCATCCTACTCTAAAAAAATGAAATATGTAGACAGACGTCCATTGTCTCTGGCTGGGCGACGTCACTGCTTGGTCTTGTAGATAATCCTGTACCACATTTCTTCAACACAACTGCCTCCGTCGCTTCTCCGTCGTTAACGCACAACAACCCTTGGTCAACCCGAAAGCCGTTACTACTTGAACTGCGCACAGGACCGTGGAATTCGGTTGTCCCAGCTGATCTGTAATTGGCCCTACGTCAGTCACCATGAGAGACGTATATTGGGGTTCTTCACAGCTATAGGGACTACAAGTTTCGAGACCTTCATATAGTTGCCAACAGTAGAAATCCCATCCTACTCTTCTTCCTCCCTGTTGCTCCAGCACGCCTCCTTCAGAGAGCTACTTCTGACAGCCACATTAAGTCCGCATGACACAGGAAGAATCACTCAACAGAGCAACATGCTTGTAGGAGGGGCAGCCAGTTAAGGCAAACGATCCTGTCTTGCAATTACGCTCCATGCAATGATGCTGACACCAGCAAGGGACACTAGGTATCATGTCTCACTCAGCTTGTCTTATCTTCTCTTCTTTCTTCTCTCTTCTTTCTTCTCTCTTCCTTCTTCTCTCTTCTTTCTTCTCTCTTCTTTCTTCTCTCTTCTTTCTTCTCTCTTCTTTCTTCTCTCTTCCTCCTCCCATGGGTCTTAGACAAGCGACCTGGGGTCCATTGGGGGTCTGTCCGTCCTGGGGTCCATCCTGGGTAGACCGATGTTGGTGGGACAGACTGGAGTCGTTGTTGCTCCTCTTCCATCATTACTGGGTCGTCTGGGGTCGTCTGCAGAACGACCTGGGGTCCACTGGGTAGACCAATGTTGACTGACCGAGAGGGCTGCATCTTGGGGTCCCCTGGGGTGGTGATGGTGGTGGAGCCGTGACCTCCCGGTAGTGGGCTGGTCGTGGTGGTGGTGATTAACGCCCGTGAGTGTGGTACACAGCAGCCGTCTCCCTCTTTTGTATGTGCGTCTCTCCTCTCTTCTGGCTCCCACCTGTGGGTGAACAGAAAGGCGACAATATCGTGCTCCCAAGATATGTTATGTGACCCTGTAGTTTGTATAGGGTTACACAGTCCAGTCATACCGCTCTCCTCCTGGCAACAACTACACTTAAATTTTTAAAATAATCCAATTAACACTGAATGATATTGACTTGGTGGAACATAAGACAGTAACAGAGGAAAGTTAGAGAAGAGAGAATAAGGTCATCACTACCTTTAACTTGTCACAAAAAAAATCAACACTAATAGACAAAACACTAGCCTAAACTTAACTGTACCGTTCCTAATCTTAAGTACATAATTAACCATTACTCCCACCCTTAACCTACAGCCACCTACGTGACCCAGAGTGTCTCCCTAGCTTCTCCGCCGGTCAACAACCCCAAACTGTCGCCACCCCTGTGACCAGACTATCTAACGTCGAGCGTCCCCAACGTGAAGTCTACTGACATACTAAGGCTCCCCCTAGCATGCTGTACAAGACCAGTACACCTCGGGTTATTGCGTTCAAATGGAGTAAAACAGTCGATCGCAATAATCTGAGCAGAACCACTAAAAACTACTTAAAATCTATTTAAGAACTACACCTGCCACTCCCCACTGACCTGGAGACCCGCGGTGGCTGGGTGTCCCCGTGGGACATGCGAGGTCACCTGTCACACTCAGCTGACCTGCACTACCAACACCGCTAAGTTCCCAAATCGCCAAATCTTATTACTAACATAAATCACTACACACGCAAGTTCTGGTGAACATTCCCTGAATACCACAAAACTCACAAAATCACTAAACACAACACCAGAGAATCACCATCTCCTAGCCTGAAAAAACTCGCTAAATCGCGAAAGTAAAACACCTGTCAAGATCTCCCTGATAGCGCCTGAGCGGCAAAAAGACACGTGGGACTGAACAATGTTAAAAGAACACCAACTACCTACAACATTGTTCAACACCGCTGCCATCATTGTAACGGGGGGTGGGGGGAAATAGCTCTATCTTGTCCATTATTCCACCCCCCCAGTTAACTAACGAGGCCGGGGGAAACAGCTCTCTCTAGTCCGTTATCCCGTCCCCAGTTAGCTAACTATTCTAGAGCACTCCCAGAGTTCCTAAGGTAACCTCTCTCGTTCAACACCTTGTAACCTAGGTATTTGTCTACCTAGGTTCCAAGACTACAAGGCGCCGTCACTTGATCAGTTACCCGAAACTCTAGAGAGAACTCTAGAATACAGGATCATTGCCACAAACGTATAAGTGAAAACGAAAGGAAAGAAATGAATAGTGAAGTAATTAGTGAGGGTTTGGGGTGAGAGGGAGAGAGGTGGGAGGAGCGAGGAGGGTCATTAGTTGAAAGTGAGAGTTTAGAGAGGGGTGGAGGGAGAGGTATAGATAGGTAGAAGTAGAAGAGTAGATAGTAGAAGTAGAAGAGTAGATAGTAGAAGACGAAATGCTGCCACCATCCATTCATGATCATTACATACAAGACAAGGAATGGAACTTGCCTGTATCACAAAATATTCTCAAAAGATGTTATTACCATGTATCAACTCCAACCATGTACTCATTAATATCTTGAATCTAGTAACCACCGAGGCTTTCTCACCTCAACTCAAAGCTCTAGGGAACAAAGTTAAACACAATTTAAATAATAAATTCATAATTATATTTCCCATGAAGTATCATAATTTAGCAATTCAATTAAAATGTTCCAGTTTAATATGCAAAGTGAGTCATCATCCAAGAATTCGAGAACCCTACAACTTGACTGCCCCTGATCATCACACAACATATGTAAACACGACCAAGTCACCTAAATGTTCACTCACCGAGGACTGAGTCTAAGTTGAATAGAGAGGGGGGGGGGGGGGTCTGTAGCTTGACAGAGACTGTCTCGCCCCTGCCGGCCGACAGCCTCCCTGCTCTGCTGGCTCGTGTGCTGTTCTGTCTCGTTAATGCTTTTCTGGTGGATAGCTCTCCGAGTTTATATTGGGGAACCTAGTAGCTAACTCCGCCCACAAGTAGATAGCCTCCGGCACTACCAAGCCACTCCTAAAACGTCGGCATGTTTGAAGGCTACCCGGCTCCAATTATACGCTTAGCGGAAGCAAGGTGAAATTATCATGATCTGACCTCAGGTCACTTGGGGTCATTAACGGTTAGAGGTGTGAGATCTCAGGCAGACAACTGGCGCCTCTCAGATCCTTGTCTGTGACTCGTGTACTCTATATATATTTTAAATAAACTAACCCAAACACTTTTACAGTGTTACAACAAGTGCCAGCTACTGTGAGTCAGGGGATATGGTGACAAGTGCCAGCTACTGTGAGTCAGGGGATATGGTGTCAAGTACCAGCTACTGTGAGTCAGGGGATATGGTGTCAAGTGCCAGCTACTGTGAGTCAGGGGATATGGTGTCAAGTACCAGCTACTGTGAGTCAGGGGATATGGTGTCAAGTGCCAGCTACTGTGAGTCAGGGGATATGGTGTCAAGTGCCAGCTACTGTGAGTCAGGGGATATGGTGTCAAGTGCCAGCTACTGTGGGTCAAGGGGATATGGTGTCAAGTGCCAGCTACAGTGAGTCAGGGGATATGGTGTCAAGTGCCAGCTACTGTGGGTCAAGGGGATATGGTGTCAAGTGCCAGCTACTGTGGATCAAGGGGATATGGTGTCAAGTGCCAGCTACTGTGAGTCAGGGGATATGGTGTCAAGTGCCAGCTACTGTGAGTCAGGGGATATGGTGTCAAGTGCCAGCTACTGTGGGTCAAGGGGATATGGTGTCAAGTGCCAGCTACTGTGGGTCAAGGGGATATGGTGTCAAGTGCCAGCTACTGTGAGTCAGGGGATATGGTGTCAAGTGCCCGATCCTCTGAGTGAGAGGGCAGGGTGTCAAGTGCCAGGTGCTCTGAGTGAGAGGGCATGGTGTCAAGTGCCCGGTCCTCTGAGTGAGAGGGCAGGGTGTCAAGTGCTGCTGGCAGAGACACAGAATACCGGAGAGGATAAGCCAAGGGGTTGTGGGCCAAGACAGGAGGGTGAGACAGGTGTGGAGAGGAGCCCACCAAGTGATGGTCTGGGAGAGGTGAGGGTGTGGCCAGGTGGCGGAAGTAGTCAGACACTGTGCGGCGCCACATGGAAGGTGTTCCTTGTCGACGGTGGTGAGACAGTTGACTGAGGCGCCCAGGGCGACGGCGTATGTCACCAACATGGACGCCCCACATGGCGTATGCTGCAGCCTGGGCTCTGGCAACACTGTCCACGGAGGAGTAGGTGCTGCTCTGGGTGAACGGGTGGCGGTACCGGGCAGGTACGCGGCCAGCATGTAGACCAAGGTAAGCGGCCATGAGTCCCAGGTCCTGCAGGCATATTGCTGTGGAGGTCACTACATGTGTGGTTGCCTCCTTGTCAGAGTCACGCTCAGCCGAGTGGTGTTGTGTTTGTTGGTCATCGTCGTCATCCAGCACAGCATAGCTCTTGTCCTCCTCCAGCTCCAGCAGCTCCTTCGTCAGTGTGGCCACTTCCTCCTCTCCTTCACAATACTGACAAGAGAGAGAAAAGCCTGTTAGAGAACAGTAACCAAAATGAATATTAATGTGTGTGTGTGGGTGCGTGTGTGGGAGTGTATGGATATGGGTATGTGTGTGTGGGAGTGTATGGATATGGGTATGTGTGTGTGGGAGTGTATGGATATGGGTATGTGTGTGTGGGAGTGTATGGATATGGGTATGTGTGTGTGCGAGTGAGTGTGAGTTTGAGTGACAAAGAATGCGAGAACTTGTTATGTCCTCCTGAATATTGGAGAATCTTGTCCTCTCTAGAGTTTCTTATCAATGTATAAAACACTAACCTTTTTATTTAATATTGTTTGTGTGGGTTTGTGTACCAAGTTGTCTCTGCAAAGCTCCTAACCCAAGCCTCTCGACCATCATTAGTTCAATGGTGGGACACATTTCCCCTCGTGTTTTGTAAATACTTACGTGTAAAAATGTTTTGAATTCCCTTCAACAATTTCCTCATCTAGTCTCTTAAACCTACTACTCTGAGATTGAAAAACTTACTTATTTCTCTATATCTCTTTGACTCATCTGTTTTTTCAGTTACCAATGATGTCCTCTCGTTCTACTGTCCATTAATTTCAACATCTCTTCTATATCTACTTTGTAAATTCTCTTAGTATCTTGAACGTCGCTATCGGGTACGCCCTATTCCTTCCTTCTTCCAGCGATCTGATGTTCAGTTCTCTAAGTTTTTCTTCATATCTCTGTCCCCTTAGCTCAGGAGCGAGACTTGTTGTATATGTTTGGACCTTTTAAAGTTTTTTGTTCTTTTAAGTAGGGGTTAAAAGCCGGGGCAGCATAATCAATAATGAGTCTCAAAGGATGTCTACACCGCTCGGAAGGGATCTTTGTCTATGTTCCTGAAGGATAACCGGACGTTTACTAGTAAGGCAAAGGCTACGTTCGTTATTCTGTTGCATCTGTGTCTCTAGTATTGATCCCCAGTTATGTTCACTCCTAAGGTTTCTCTTTTCAGAAATTAGCAGTTGCTTTCCCTTCACACTGTATTGCATTTGAGGTATCTTTAGTCTAATTCTAGTTCACATAACCTTGCATTTGTCAGGGTTAAATACTAGTAGCAATTTCACTGGCTATCTCTGGATATTTTTGTGAGGGGATGAGTTGGCACCAGCTAAACTTTCCACTGGTTTACGTGTCTGTGGTGCTAGTCGTGCACTGCAGAACGTGCACGGGCGTGCTCTTGGTCTAGTATGGCAACCCGTACTCGAAATATCCCGTGTTTGAGCTCACGTGAGAGCCTGAGTCATC
>NC_091206.1:35300393-35342893 GCF_040958095.1 Procambarus clarkii | reverse complement strand
TATATATATATATATATATATATATATATATATTAGTATATTTTGGTAGCAGTCTTTCCTGTAGACATATATTATTAAATATGACCGAAAAAGTAATATTAATAATTCTAACACGAATTTTCTCAATCTTTCGTACATTTCTTTTCACTGTTGGTGGTAATTCAAAAATCAATTCTCCAAAATTCATTTTTATTTATAGTCTGACGCGACACTTCAGCGCGTTTCGTAAAACTTATTACATTTTCAAAGACTTTAGTTTACACATACACAACTGAATAGAACTTACACATCTCCGATTTGTTTATATCTACATTTTAGTGAGGTGGATGGGGTGAGGGGGTTTTAATAGGGTTTTAAATTCATCAACACAAGACAGAACACGAAACAATGGGTATTGAATGGAAGTGATTGTAGAAAGCCTATTGGTCCATATTTCTTGATGCTTCTATATTAGAGCGGAGTCTTGAGGTGGGTAGAATATAGTTGTGCATTAATTGGCTGTTGATTGCTGGTGTTGACTTCTTAATGTGTAGTGCCTCGCAAACGTCAAGCCGCCTGCTATCGCTGTATCTATCGATGATTTCTGTGTTGTTTAATAGGATTTCTCTGGCGATGGTTTGGTTGTGGGAAGAGATTATATGTTCCTTAATGGAGCCCTGTTGCTTATGCATCGTTAAACGCCTAGAAAGAGATGTTGTTGTCTTGCCTATATACTGGGTTTTTTGGAGCTTACAGTCCCCAAGAGGGCATTTGAAGGCATAGACGACGTTAGTCTCTTTTAAAGCGTTCTGTTTTGTGTCTGGAGAGTTTCTCATGAGTAGGCTGGCCGTTTTTCTGGTTTTATAGTAAATCGTCAGTTGTATCCTCTGATTTTTGTCTGTAGGGATAACGTTTCTATTAACAATATCTTTCAGGACCCTTTCCTCCGTTTTATGAACTGTGGAAAAGAAGTTCCTGTAAAATAGTCTAATAGGGGGTATAGGTGTTGTGTTAGTTGTCTCTTCAGAGGTTGCATGGCGTTTCACTTTCCTTCTTATGATGTCTTCGACGAAACCATTGGAGAAGCCGTTGTTGACTAGAACCTGCCTTACCCTACAGAGTTCTTCGTCGACTTGCTTCCATTCTGAGCTGTGGCTGAGAGCACGGTCGACATATGCGTTAACAACACTCCTTTTGTACCTGTCTGGGCAGTCGCTGTTGGCATTTAGGCACATTCCTATGTTCGTTTCCTTAGTGTAGAATGCAGTGTGGAAACCTCCCCTCTTTTCCATGACTGTTACATCTAGAAAGGGCAGCTTCCCATCCTTTTCCATCTCGTAAGTGAAACGCAGCACGGAACTCTGCTCAAATGCCTCCTTCAGCTCCTGCAGATGTCTGACATCAGGTACCTGTGTAAAAATGTCGTCAACATACCTGCAGTATATGGCCGGTTTCAAGTTCATGTCGACTAAGACTTTTTGCTCGATGGTACCCATGTAGAAGTTTGCAAACAGGACACCTAGGGGAGAACCCATGGCGACCCCATCTACTTGCATATACATGTGCCCATCCGGGCTCAAGAAGGGTGAAGAAGGGTAAACCTCTTTGAACAGACTGCCTCCAGACTGAACGGTCTGCAGCCAGTGTCACCCATATAGCATGATCGACGTCCATGGCTTTCAGGTCCCTCTTGCATACGTCTTTTTACCGTAGCTGCGGCTTGCCTGTTGGACGCTTTCCCTGCACCAGCTCTCCGTACAGGAGATCCTTGGGGATCCTGCCGTCGCCCATTCGCACAACGTGCCCGAGCCAGCGCATTCGCCTCTGTTTCAGCATTGTGTACATGCTGGTGATTCTTGCTCTCCCCAAGACGTTGTTGTTTGTCACCTTGTCCTGCCAGGTGATGTCCAAGATGTGTCGAAGGCAGCGCATGTGGTAGGCATTGAGCTGTCTTTCCTGACGGGCGCGTAGTGTCCAAGACTCACTGCCATAAAGGAGAGTGCTCAGGACACAGGCTCTGTAAACCTGAATCTTAGTATACTCAGTTAGCCTATTGTTGGCCCACACTCTCTTTGTCAGTCTGGACATGGTAGTAGATGCCTTACCGATGCGTTTGTTTAGCTCCGTATCAAGAGAGAGGGAGTCAGATTGTGGAGCCCAGGTACACGAAGTCGTGAACGACTTCCAGTTTGGAATCAGAGATACTCTGTATTTGTTGACATCAAAGGAGCCTTTGACAAAGCACAGGGGATTGCGATCCTGGACGAGCTTGCATCCATGGGTGTCAATGGGAGACTCATGAAATGGGTTGAAGACTACCTCACAGGAAGGAAAGCCAAGGTTTGCTTCAATGGAGCAGTCTCCAGAACAATGAATATGGAACTCGGGACCCCCCAAGGCGGAGTCTTAAGCCCTACACTATTCAATGTACTTATGAATGCCACTGCAAATATTGATTTTCCGGAAGGAACACAACAAGTAGGATATGCAAATGATGTCCTAATACAAGCTCCCACCTTGGGAAAAATTGAACAGTCCATAGAACTCCTTGGAAGGAAATGTATTGAGCTCGGTTTCACTCACTCCACAAACAAGACGAAGGCATACTCCCATCGCAAGCGGAGAGCAAATGAAGAACTGCAAATTAATGGTGTAACACTTGAATGGGTTGACCACTATCGGTATCTTGGCGTCACTGTCGGCTCTAACAAGGGAAAGAAAGAGAAGCTCAATCAACTCATAGGAACATGCAAAAGTCGACTCAGGGCACTGAAAGGTATGACCTGGAATGGACATGGAGCCTCTATTGCCGTGCTTAAAATGATGTACACAGCCTATGTGCGCTCCGTCATAGACTATGCCGCACCAGTTCTGTGCACCTACTCCCAAAGCGATATAAAAAGGCTTGAAAGCATTCAAAATGAAGCCATGACAATCATTCTTGGAGTTCCAAGGACTGCCAAAACGTCTAATCTACGAGAGGAGTTGTCCCTTCCCAGTGTTAAAAGCAGAATTCAGGAGCTGAATGCTAAGCATACAATTAGGATAGCCAGAGATCCCCATTACAATGATATTGCTAAGAAAAAACTGAGCTCTGTGCTACTTTCAGGGGGAAACAGGAGAAGCAAAAAATGGCATCACAGATCAGTCTGCTACCTCGAAGAGCTTCACCTGCTTGAGCAAGCCCGTGAGCTCCTGCCTGTAGAGAGGTTACCTCCCTGGGAGGATGACTCATGCAAGATCATCATCAATGAAATAGCAACGAAAAAATCCAAAATGATACCACAAGAAATGAGGCACAAGTATCTCGAGGAAATTTATAAAGAAGCCATAGATGAACTAGATCAAATCTACACTGACGGGTCATCTAATCCTGTCAATGGCAGGGCTGGTGCAGCATACACGGTAATCAAGGATAATACTTTCCAACGCAGAAATGAAGAAAAAGCACGTATTGAGAACTATGCCTCTTGTTACGGTGCCCTCTCCTATTTCTTTCGTTTGCCGGCTTAAAGAGTCATATCAGCTCTCCCTACTGATTCTCTGAGGTTCAGGGAGTCTAATGATATATGTGGCGACCAGACCGGCTGCCAGTTAAGGGAAGGGAGTTATTTTATAAGTTGTAAATAAAGGAAAATTGGCGCCCTGTTATAAAATGAAACAGTATCCCCTACGGCAGATATGACCTTTTGGAAGGGAGACAAGCCGATCGCGGATTGGCCGACGTAGGTCGCGGGCGACAAATCAGGGCCCGCCATGACGTCACCGAGTGCCCCGGGCGGCGCCAACGTCAGAGTTGTACTGACCGTGGAAGCGACAGGACGCGCCTCGGTCTGCTCTCAGGGATTGGAGGCTCTGCAAGCCTTGTTCAGTGGATAGAGCTGGCTGTCGCAGCCACCATAGTTATTGGAGACCCTGCGCTTCTGGGAAGCCAAAGAGGAACCAAGTTCAGTGAGCAGAGAAGTGCCCAAACTTGGAAAATAGTCGGCGACGACGCTGGGCGGCGCCGCTGGCTGGACGTTGAGGTCTGGAAGGTGGGCGAGCAAGCTAGCTGTGACTGGGGTCACATCCACTGAGAATCTTGGAAGGACGACACCGTGCCTAGGACAAGGAGCGACGCCCTGTGGGAGAGGCGAGTGTGGGGAAAGATAGTGATTAGCTCAGCGCCCATCGATGAACCAGGATTGGGGCAGCTGAATCTCAGGGATTGGAACGGCGACGACGCGAAGGCTTCACGACACCTGAGGACCTGTGGAACGCCCTGGATCGTCGAGGATCGACCCAAGGAAGCGTGGGAACCTCACACCATCGAGGGACAGGCGTCGTGAGCCAGGAGTGTAAGGTAGATCATTTTTCCCTCCCATTACCCCTTGTATGAGTAGGCTAGTTAGGCCACAATATTTACTCGTGTATGTGGCAGCAAGACTTTATTACTTTAATAGTAGAGTAGGCTGCAAGGCAGCTTGTGTCCAGGACTGTCAGAGAGGACAGTGTGTATGGATGGCAGGACAGTGAAGAAGAGGTGCCGACGTGGTGAAGAGGCCCTCCTGTGAGAGTGTGAGACTCCTGTCTTCCTGCCCAGTAGAAGGAGTGTTGGATGGTCGTTGGAAGAAGAGGCTGACGATCTCCAGGCTCGTTATCCATATTCCATATTCATGTATTACTTGTGATTGTGTGTGTGCGTTCATGTAATTTGTATCAGTAAATCCACACATTTTATTACTGTGTTTGAGTGTGCCTCCATTTTATGATAATTCTCTATTGAGCATACATTTCTGGCTACAAACGATATATAATACACCCACTGAACTGCATTGCTGGGGTGCAGATATAATAACCCAGCTGGCGACCTTGCTAAGAGGAAGATAGAGAAGACAGGCGGGAAAGGAGTTCCTGCAACCTTTTTTTTTGTCTGGCAGGCAAGACTCAGGGAGGTTATGGTTATAGGTAAGCCTGAGTCTTCCTTCACTCCCCCACGGGTCTAGGCCGGAACTGTTAACAGCAGTTTCCCCGTGTCTGACTGAAGGGCTTCCAGGGTGAATCAGTGGCACCCCTTTGTGGTGGAAGCAAAGACCTGCGGAGGTGGGCATTGTTGGTCCTCTCTTGTGTGACCAAGGAGACTCCGGTGAATCCAGGGAGTCGGAGGGGCTGAGTATTTGGGCTTTTGAGCCCCTAGCAGCCGAGTGTTAGCAGAGCCCCGGACCGCCCCCCCCCACGTGACAAGAGAACTGGCGACCTTGCCAGGATTCGAACCCCAGTAGCCAAGAACTGGGAACTTCGCCAGGAAGCGTGGATCAAGCTACAGTGTGGACCAAATTGCAAGACAAGTGTTGCCAGGGTACTAATACAGTGTGGCCAGTGAATTCGGTGGTACTGTTACTCAACCAGCTAAGGGACTGAAACGGTGAAATTAGTGCCTACTAACTTGTCTGTGCTGTCGTGTATGCTCAATGATATAGAGATGGAGGAAGACAAAGTAAAGAAATTTATTGACACAAGGGACGAGGGAATTTTGGAAGAGTGCACCAAGGCCCAGCTCCAACAAGTGGCAAACCACTTTGGGATCAGGTTGAGGACGACTAAGGTAGCGGAGCGAAGGATAGAGATCATGGCACAGCTCACAGCTCGAGAGGAAGCGACGGGAGAGGAGCCATCTCAAGAGGAGCCGTCCCGAGGAGAGCCGTCGCAAGGTGAACCGTCCCGACTAGGGCCACCCCAAGCGCCTACCAGTGTGGAGAGAATTCACAGTGAACATGGGAGCAGTGGAAGGTCCAGCTGTAGTAAGAGGAGCCTGCAACTGGAAATAATGAAGATGCAACTGGAAGCCCAGCTGCGACGAGAGGAAAGAGAAGCGCAAATGCAGCGAGAGGAACGTGCAGCTGAGCTGCAGCGAGAGGAACGTGCAGCTGAGCTGCAGCGAGAGGAACGTGCAGCTGAGCTGCAGCGAGAGGAACGTGCAGCTGAGCTGCAGCGAGAGGAACGTGCAGCTGAGCTGCAGCGAGGTGAGCGAGAAGCACGGCTGCAGCTGCAGCGAGAAGAAGGAGAGAGACAACTGCGACTGGAGGAGATAAAGGCAAAGAAAGAAGTCGAATTGCGTCGCGTTGAACGTGGTCTGCCCTCACTACCTGCACGGCGGGATGACCTCAAGGTAAGGGAACGTGACTTACCTACGTTCGAACCACAAGAAGCTGAGGCGTTCTTCGAACACTTTGAACGGATAGCGACTCTGAAGGAGTGGCCGGAAGATGATTGGGCTGCTCTGGTCCAGGGCAGGTTGACTGGTGAGGCCCGGGAAGCCTATAACATGCTGGACCTAGAGGAGTGTACTAGTTATGACGCGATTAAGAAAGCGGTTCTCCACTCATTCCGGCAGACTCCGGAGATGTACCGGAAGCGGTTCAGAGAGTGTACAAGAGCGTCGGGAAAGACTTACGCCGAGACCGCCAGGGATATGGAACGGAAATTCCTACGATGGTTGAAGGCGGAGGAAGCGGAGTCGGTGGATGATATCAAACGACTGATAGTGATGGAGAAGTTCATGTCGGTGCTCCATCCTGAGTTGCGAGTAAGGGTGAGAGAAGCAGGTATTAAGGACCTGAAGGCTGTAGCGGATCGAGCCGACATGCTGGAGGAGGCACTACATATCAGGAGGGAGGGGCCGCCCAGACACTCGCCTTACCCCAGGTCGGGAGGGAACCTTAGGAGTTCAGGAGGAGCGAGGATAGGTGGGGACTCTCCCAAGAGTAGTGTGCCCGATGAAGTAACGTGGTTCAAGAGCTCAAGAGACGCGGGGAGGAAGCCCCAAGCTGTGAGCAGTGGACCTAACTCGGGAGCAAGTGCTGCAGTCCCGGACACGACGACGGGGAGTCCAAGGAGGACCCAGGGGACGTCTGCAAGTGGTACCGCCAGAGTGACTGGCGAGTGGCCGCCCAGGGGAGGTGGCCGATGCTACAACTGTGGTGTGAGAGGACATTATGCCCGCGAGTGTGAGGAGCACCAAAGGAATGTAGGATTAATGTTGGAAGAGGAGAGAGTGTTTGTTCACACCCCATATTATAGTGGACCCAACGTGAATGGTTGGGAAATGAAGTTGGGTGAACATCCCTTCGTTTTCGAGGCCAACGTGAAGTTTGGAAAGTCAGACCCAGTGGAGGTTGCCGTGCTTCGAGATACGGGTGCTGACATAAGTATGGTGACCAGGAGTATTCTCCCCAAGGAATTTAATGATTCACCTGTGGGAGTGGTGAGGATACGCAGTGTGGGGGAGGAATACAGGTTGCCACTTCACGAAGTACAGCTGATTGCCGACTACGGAGTCGAGAAAGCTATAGTAGCTGTAGCCCCTAAGTTACCCCTAGAGCATGTACAGATGGTGCTGGGTAATGACCTCGGAGGAGGCAGGATACAACCCGATTGGGCCAGGAGTGCCTATGTTGCAAGCAGCGGTACAACCCTGCCAGGTGAGGTATCGGTCGTTCCAGATGGTGGTGAGGAAGCCGACTTCGCCAGGGAAAACGTCGCCAGAGACGACGACAACGAGGGCGAGAGTGCAGAGAGGTCGTCGGAGGTTGTGGAAAACCCCGACGGGGACCTCCGACTAAGCCTGATGATGCGTGTGGAGGAGTGGCGAGGAGCAGCTGTACAAACGCCTGGGGCGGTGAGGAGGCTGCAGACCGCACTCCCTCCATACAGAAACGTGAATAAAGTAAGCTCAGTGGATGAGCGAACGGCAGTGAGGGGCAGAGTGGAAGAGCCACGACGCAAGGCACCCTATGCCGGCCAGATGAATAGTGGTAGGTGCAAGACGAACCACCGTAGTGAGGTGAGCCACAGGGAGGTGGAAGAGCCCAACCACGAACCGAAGAAGACGTCTGCAGGGAAGAAAATCTCATGGAGGAGTGAAGATGTTCGTCGGGAACGAAGGAGCGAGTGGTATAGGAAAGGCAATACGAAGAAAGCAGGGAATAGGTACACCCAGGGTAGGCGCCAGCCTAACCAGAGGGGCATTGGGCCATCGCAAAAGCCTAGTGTGGAAGAGAGGGAGCTGCTGGATGGAGTACAGGTTACAAGTGCCACTGTGAGGAGACAACGCACCTACGGGAGAAGAGGAACCGAGAAGAGAGAAGATTGGCGAAGAGGAGATCATGAGAGGAAACATGGAGTACCTGTAGGACGCAGTGGAAATGCAAGACTATCTCGGAGTGCACGACGCGGTGGAGGCGCTGCATGCACTGAATCTTACAGTGGTAACGAGCCGTGGGAGTACACTCGTAGCCACGGAGAGAGGATTTCTTGTAGGTGTTCAGGGAACACCCGTCACACCCGGTACTATGCGAGGTGGAGATACAGTGAGGCAAGTGACTGGCAAAGTGGTATGAGCCACGTCACCAACTGGAGGAGTGACACTTCAGGAACGGAGGGAGCAAGAGTATAGGTTGCCCTCTTGAGTGCTGCTCTTCCGATATGACTCTTATTTTAAGGGGAGGGGTATGTTACGGTGCCCTCTCCTATTTCTTTCGTTTGCCGGCTTAAAGAGTCATATCAGCTCTCCCTACTGATTCTCTGAGGTTCAGGGAGTCTAATGATATATGTGGCGACCAGACCGGCTGCCAGTTAAGGGAAGGGAGTTATTTTATAAGTTGTAAATAAAGGAAAATTGGCGCCCTGTTATAAAATGAAACAGTATCCCCTACGGCAGATATGACCTTTTGGAAGGGAGACAAGCCGATCGCGGATTGGCCGACGTAGGTCGCGGGCGACAAATCAGGGCCCGCCATGACGTCACCGAGTGCCCCGGGCGGCGCCAACGTCAGAGTTGTACTGACCGTGGAAGCGACAGGACGCGCCTCGGTCTGCTCTCAGGGATTGGAGGCTCTGCAAGCCTTGTTCAGTGGATAGAGCTGGCTGTCGCAGCCACCATAGTTATTGGAGACCCTGCGCTTCTGGGAAGCCAAAGAGGAACCAAGTTCAGTGAGCAGAGAAGTGCCCAAACTTGGAAAATAGTCGGCGACGACGCTGGGCGGCGCCGCTGGCTGGACGTTGAGGTCTGGAAGGTGGGCGAGCAAGCTAGCTGTGACTGGGGTCACATCCACTGAGAATCTTGGAAGGACGACACCGTGCCTAGGACAAGGAGCGACGCCCTGTGGGAGAGGCGAGTGTGGGGAAAGATAGTGATTAGCTCAGCGCCCATCGATGAACCAGGATTGGGGCAGCTGAATCTCAGGGATTGGAACGGCGACGACGCGAAGGCTTCACGACACCTGAGGACCTGTGGAACGCCCTGGATCGTCGAGGATCGACCCAAGGAAGCGTGGGAACCTCACACCATCGAGGGACAGGCGTCGTGAGCCAGGAGTGTAAGGTAGATCATTTTTCCCTCCCATTACCCCTTGTATGAGTAGGCTAGTTAGGCCACAATATTTACTCGTGTATGTGGCAGCAAGACTTTATTACTTTAATAGTAGAGTAGGCTGCAAGGCAGCTTGTGTCCAGGACTGTCAGAGAGGACAGTGTGTATGGATGGCAGGACAGTGAAGAAGAGGTGCCGACGTGGTGAAGAGGCCCTCCTGTGAGAGTGTGAGACTCCTGTCTTCCTGCCCAGTAGAAGGAGTGTTGGATGGTCGTTGGAAGAAGAGGCTGACGATCTCCAGGCTCGTTATCCATATTCCATATTCATGTATTACTTGTGATTGTGTGTGTGCGTTCATGTAATTTGTATCAGTAAATCCACACATTTTATTACTGTGTTTGAGTGTGCCTCCATTTTATGATAATTCTCTATTGAGCATACATTTCTGGCTACAAACGATATATAATACACCCACTGAACTGCATTGCTGGGGTGCAGATATAATAACCCAGCTGGCGACCTTGCTAAGAGGAAGATAGAGAAGACAGGCGGGAAAGGAGTTCCTGCAACCTTTTTTTTTGTCTGGCAGGCAAGACTCAGGGAGGTTATGGTTATAGGTAAGCCTGAGTCTTCCTTCACTCCCCCACGGGTCTAGGCCGGAACTGTTAACAGCAGTTTCCCCGTGTCTGACTGAAGGGCTTCCAGGGTGAATCAGTGGCACCCCTTTGTGGTGGAAGCAAAGACCTGCGGAGGTGGGCATTGTTGGTCCTCTCTTGTGTGACCAAGGAGACTCCGGTGAATCCAGGGAGTCGGAGGGGCTGAGTATTTGGGCTTTTGAGCCCCTAGCAGCCGAGTGTTAGCAGAGCCCCGGACCGCCCCCCCCCACGTGACACTCTTCAACGCAAGCAGAGCTAACTGCCATTGTTATGGCGTTAAGGTTTCTTGATTGGAACACTAATGGTGCAGTGATCTGCACCGATTCAAAAGCAGCACTGCAAAGCCTAAGTAAAAATCGGGCAGAAAATCTTGCAATAGTCGCTGAAATTAAGAGAGCTGTGAGAGTACTTACCAATCAGGGAAGAGTCATCAAGTTTCTGTGGATCCCCTCTCATGTTGGAATATGTGGGTATGAATGAGCAGATGTGCTGGCTGCTGAGGGAGACCATATTGAATACTTCATACCCAAGACTCTACTACAAATTAGAGGTATTGTCAGGCAACATCACCGTGACAAGGTAACTGAGGAAAGGAGGATAAAAGCACAAACCAGTGAATCTATACGATGGTACAACATGGTTGCAGCTGGCAATCCCAATCGTTATGGCCGAAGAGGAGGAGGACGAGGGAGAGAATCAGTAATAGCGAGAATCCGTCTTGGATACAAATATCCTTGGAGATATGGAATGGAAACAACAGTTGATCAGCGAAGTTGCAGAATCTGTGGTGAGAGTGATGGACATCGCCTTGACCACTATCTACGTGAATGTGAACACCTGAGAGACATTAGAAATATGTGTAGAATAATAAACCCCACATTGTTTGAGTTAGGAAAACACTCTTTGTCAAATATTGATACTGTTCTTAAAAGATTTCCTCATTTTGCACCCGCAAGATAACGTAAGCTTTTAAGGGTTGATAGATGTTAATCTTCTTGTTTGAGGAGCTGTTCACTTGAGGCAGTTAAGCAAGTCCCAGCTGTGTCTGGGTACAAGTGACAGGATGAACAACCCAGCGGGTTTTCTTGCTATTGCAGAGTGTTGTACATGCTGCTATGGCGGTGTGTCCACTCACAAGATGAGTGGCGCTGCCCAATAAACTCGCTCCTTGGGGCAAAATTTAAAATTTAAATTTATCTACAGGCAAGTACCACCACCTTTCTAGAATTTGCCAATACAAAGAAAAGATATTTCATGAAATGGCTGGAAGCAGCACATGTCTCTACATTTTCAGAACTCGTCAACCTCATGCTAGTTGAGGAATTCTTGAGACGTGTTCCCCCTTCCGTCCGTTTATATTTAGCAGATAAAGAAGAAACAGACTACATTAGATGTGCGAAGTCGGCTGACACCTACAGCCTCATCCATCGGCTATCACCAGATCCACCTTCCAGTAAGAAGTCTTGGTATAGTTATGATAAAGTGAGTGCCGATCAAGAGAGCTCTCAATTGTATTGTAAGTATTGCAAACTCTATGGACATACCATAGATAAATGTGGGAAAGCTCAATACAAAGGCAATGAAACTACTAAACCCAAACAGACTCCTCCTAAGTCCGGTAAGCCTGTGATGAATGTTGGTGTTCCTGTTAATGATCTTTCTCTCTTCAGTAAACACCTGTATCCTGGAACTGTCTCTACCAACAGTACAGATTCGGAGGGACGTTTCAAATTGAAGATCTTGAGGGACACAGCGGCTCTTCAGTCCATAATATTGAAATCAGCTGTGCCTAACGTCACCTACACCAGGGAAACCGTCCTTATCACTGACCTCACTGCTACCACTCCGTATCCACTCGCCAGAGTCCACCTGGATTGTCCTTTCGTGACCGGTGAAGTCCAAGTCACCATTAGGGAAAAGCCTTTTCCCATGTCTGGAGTGCAACTTCTCCTGGGCAACGACTTGGCAGAAGATCTGCAACCGTCCAACCTGATCATCATGGACAAACCCCAGGTGTGTACCTCTGTAATGGACAATCCCATATTTGAGTATGTTCCAGCAGAGGTCCAAAAAAGTAATGAAGTTTCTCCTCCGGTTTTGGTGACCACCCGTGCACAAGCTGCACGACCGCAACCAGCTGACACTACTGCTACCGCAGTCCCTCAAGACCCTCAGAATCTACCACCAAATCTTACTAGTTTGGAGTTCCGTAAGTTACAGAGGGAAGATCTTTCATTAACACCAATATTCTTCCAGGCTGAGACTCAACCTGACAGTATCCCAGGGTTCTTCCTAGAGAATCAGTTGCTCTACCGCAGGTACAGACCCAGTAAGCTGAAGGAGGATGACGATTGGGCAAATGTCGAACAACTGGTGGTTCCCACCTGCCTACGGCCCGATATTCTACACCTGGCCCACGGAGCACTTTCTCACTATTGTTTTAACAAAACCTACCACGGAATCAAACAAGACTACTACTGGCCAGGTATGGTTAAAGACGTCAAAAGTTACATGCAACAGTGTCATACATGTCAGATGGCAGATAAACCTAACATCTCTGTTCCTAAGGCACCGTTGAATCCTATCCCAGTGCCTGCGGAACCTTTCCACAGACTCATCATAGGCTGTGTTGGTCCTTTACCCCGGACCAGTTCTGGCAACGCCTATATACTAACTATCATGTGTCCTACCACCAGATTCCCCATAGCAGTTCCAGTAAAGAACATTACGGCTGCTACTGTGGTGAAACAACTATTGAAGATCTTCACCCAGTATGGATTTCCAAGAGAGGTTCAAAGTGACTGTGGCACCAACTTCACCAGTGATCTCTTCAAGAAGACACTGGAAGAGTTCAACATCACACAGGTATTGTCCAGTCCCTATCATCCTGCTTCACAGGGTTCTCTTGAACGTAGTCATCAGACTATTAAAGCACTCCTAAAGAAATTTTGCAATGAAACCTTGAAGGACTGTGATAAACAACTTGATCTCATTATGTGCATTTTCAGAAGTCTCCCCAATGAGTCTCTAGGAGTATCTCCTTATGAGATGCTCTACGGACGTAAGTGCCGTATTTCTCTCAAAGCTTTTAAAGACTCTACGTAATGCCACCTTCAGTGACCCTCAGAATGTGCCCCAGTTCTTCAAAACTTAAAACACATTCTAGAGAGAGTACGTAAATTTGCTAATGACAATCTATTGAAAGCCCAGGAGAGGATGAAGACTCATTTTGACCAAAGCAGCAAATTAAGGAAATTTAAACCAGGAGACTTCGTGTTGGCATATTTTCCTATCCCAGGTTCTCCATTGCAAAACTAGTTTTCAGGACCCTACCGCATTAAGGAGTGCAGAAACAACCACAACTACGTTCTTGAGACTCCAGATAGGCGGCGGAAGACCCAATTGTGCAACGTCAACCTCCTGAAGCAGTATCAAGGTACTCCCCCCACTGTGTTGGTATCATTATCCACATTTAAAGGTCCATACCTTCACAGTGAGACCTTCCCTGCTTCTCCTCCCGAAAGCACTAACACTGAGTCAGTGCCTTCCAACTCGGAAATCCTAACTGATTTTCATAGCTATTTACAGAACAGTAATAGCGCTCCTCACATCAGAATCTTCAAGGAACATCAGAAGTTGTTCAGCGATGATCCACAGGAGAGTAATGTGGTTCAGCACGACATCCAGCTACTCCCTGACACCCGGCCGATTCGTCAACCATTCTACCAAATCAACCCGAGCAAAAAGGAAGTTATGCGTGCTGAAGTACAGTACCTCCTGGATCATGGGCTGGCCACCCCTTGTCAGTCCCCTTGGGCCTCACCCTGCATCTTGGTGCCGAAACCGCATGGTAAAGTGAGGTTGTGTACCGATTATCGGAAATTGAATCTTGTGACTGTCAAGGATGCTTACCCATTACCTAGAATAGATGACATCCTTGACACCATTGGTAATGCTCGGTATTTGTCCAAGCTAGACTTACTCAAAGGATACTACCAAGTATATTTGACAGAGCGAGCTAAGGAAATATCTGCCTTCACCACCCCTTTTGGCCTTTACAGATATGAACGCCTTCCATTTGGACTATGTAATGCCCCAGCCACCTTCCAGCGAGCTGTCAACCGCGTCATCCATGGCCTAGATAACACCTACGCCTACTTGGATGATATCGTCGTAGCAACTAACACCTGGGACGAACATTTGCTCCAGCTGCAACGATTGTTCGCCAAGCTCCTGACAGCCGGCCTCACCATCAATTTGGGCAAGTCAACCTTTGCTAAAGGTAAAGTGCATTATCTTGGTCATGCCTCCTACTATCGTAGGTTTGTGAAGAATTTTAGTACGGTAGCGACACCATTGATCACTTTAACCAGCCCCAAGCAACGGTATCATTGGACCATTCAGCAAACCAATGCTTTTGAACAACTTAAATCTCTGCTCTGTTCTAATCCCATTCTCGCCTCGCCAGATATCACGAAGCCGTTCATCCCCCATGTCGACGCCAGTGGTACCGGCATCGGGGGCGTCTTGATACAACAACGAGGCGAGGAGGAGGTCCTACCTGTTAGCTACTACAGCTACAAGTTAAAACCACACCAGAAGAATTACAGAACTATCGAAAAGGAGCTACTCTCCATCGTCCTGAATTTACAGCACTTTGCATCGTACCTACAAGGTGCTCGGTCTACCACTATCTACTAAGACCACAATCCCCTTCGCTTCTTGCAGCAAGCCCAATTCAACAATCAATGACTTCTACGATGGGCTTTATATCTGCAGAATTTCAACCAGGAGATTTTCTACATCAAGGGTTCCGACAACATCATAGCAGACGCCCTCTCCAGAGTCTATGAGGGCAGCTCCACCTAGCACTCTACCACTTGAAGACGTAACTTCACCCGTAAGCGCAGGCTTCGGGGGAGAGTTGTGACGATAATCTCTTTCAAGAGAGATTGAGCCTGCTCTTCCCTACATAAAGTTACTTACACATATACAAGAATAAGATGCTACCTTCAAGATACGTCTACCAGTAGCACAAAAAGTTTTGACCAGGAGGCAAAACGTACACTAAACCCCCACTCCACACTCCCTCCTTGCTGGCTCGCCCATTGTCAACCAGCACACTACCATTCCAGCCTGCCTGCTTCTGATTGGTGACCCGTCATCTGCACACCTGCACCTCTGCACCTCAGCGCTCTCTACCTAAGTCGATGTCTGGGCTTGAACCAGCCATTGAAGTCAGAATATCCTTGTGCACTCAAGCTGTGAACAACCAACTGATACACGTCCTGTTTTTTGGTGGAGGTTCCCACACACATATATATATATATATATATATATATATATATATATATATATATATATATATATATATATATATATATATATATATATATATATATATATATATATATATATATATTATTAAATATGACCGAAAAAGTAAGATTAATAATTCTAACACGAATTTTCTCTATCTTTCTTACGTTTCTTTTCACTGTTGATGGTAATTCAAAGATCAATTCTCCAAAATTCATTTTTATTTCTAGTCTGACGCGACACTTGAGCGCGTTTCGTAAAACTCATTACATTTTCAATGACTTTAGTTTACAAACACACAACTGAAACTGAATAGAGCTTACACATCTTCGATTTTATATCTACATTTGGGTGAGGTGGATGAGGTGAAAACAAACTTTCAACAATGGGTATTGAATGGGTAAGTAATTCAAACACAAAACAGAACACGAAACAATGGGTATTGAATGGAAGTAATTGTAGAAAGCCTATTGGTCCAAATTTCTTGATGCTTCTATATTGGAGAGGCGTCTTGAAGTGGGTAGAATATAGTTGTGCATTATTTGGCTGTTGATTGCTGGTGTTGACTTCTTGATGTGCAGTGCCTCGCAGACGTCAAGCCGCCTGCTATCGCTGTATCTATCGATGATTTCTGTGTTGTTTGCTAAGATTTCTCTGGTGATGGTTTGTTTGTGGGAAGAGATTATATGTTCCTTAATGGAGCCCTGTTGCTTATGCATCGTTAAACGCCTGGAAAGAGATGTTGTTGTCTTACCTATATACCGGGTTTTTTGAGGCTTACAGTCCCCAAGAGGGCATTTGAAGGCATAGACGACGTTGGTCTCTTTTAAAGCGTTCTGCTTTGTGTCTGGAGAGTTTCTCATGAGTAGGCTGGCCGTTTTTCTTGTTTTATAGTTAATCGTCAGTTTATCTTCTGATTTTTGTCTGTAGGGATAACGTTTCTACTGACAATATCTTTCAGGACCCTTTCCTCCGTTTTATGGGCTGTGGAAAAGAAGTTCCTGTAAAATAGTCTAATAGGGGGTATAGGTGTTGTGTTAGTTGTCTCTTCAGAGGTTGCATGGCGTTTCACTTTCCTTCTTATGATGTCTTCCACGAAACCATTGGAGAAGCCGTTGTTGACTAGGACCTGCCTCACCCTACAGAGTTCTTCGTCGACTTGCTTCCATTCTGAACTGTGGCTGAGGGCACGGTCGACATAAGCGTTAACAACACTCCTCTTGTACCTGTCCGGGCAGTCACTGTTGGCATTCAGGCACATTCCTATGTTTGTTTCCTTAATGTAGACTGCAGTGTGGAAAACTCCGCTCCTTTCCATGACTGTTACATCTAGAAAGGGCAGCTTCCCATCCTTCTCCATCTCGTAAGTGAAACGCAACACGGAACTCTGCTCAAATGCCTCCTTCAGCTCCTAGTACAAGCTTGGAGTAGTTTCCTTAGGCTGTTTTCTGGTATATCAAGAGGAGTACAGGCCGGATCACGGTACACTCTGTCGGCTATCATCCCGATTGTTTCATCCAATGAAACAATCAGGAACAAACAATTTCATCCAATGTGGATGAAACAATCGGGATGATAGCCGACAGAGTGTACCGTGATCCGGCCTGTACTCCTCTTGACATACCAGAAAATAGTCTACGGAAACTACTCCAAGCTTTTACTAGAGAGGCACCCTTCTTGAGCCCGGATGGACACATGTATAAGCAAGTAGATGGGGTCGCCATGGGTTCTCCCCTAGGTGTCCTGTTTGCAAACTTCTACATGGGTACCATCGAGCAAAAAGTCTAAGTCGACATGAACTTGAAACCGGCCATATACTGCAGGTATGTTGACGACATTTTTACACAGGTACCTGATGTCAGACATCTGCAGGAGCTGAAGGAGGCATTTGAGCAGAATTCTGTGTTGCGTTTCACTTACGAGATGGAGAAGGATGGGAAGCTGCCCTTTCTAGATGTAACAGTCATGGAAAGGAGCGGAGTTTTCCACACTGCAGTCTACACTAAGGAAACAAACATAGGAATGTGCCTGAATGCCAACAGTGACTGCCCGGACAGGTACATGAGGAGTGTTGTTAACGCTTATGTCGACCGTGCCCTCAGCCACAGTTCAGAATGGTAGCAAGTCGACGAAGAACTCTGTAGGGTAAGGCAGGTCCTAGTCAACAACGGCTTCTCCAATGGTTTCGTGGAAGACATCATAAGAAGGAAAGTGAAACGCCATGCAACCTCTGAAGAGACAACTAACACAACACCTATACCCCCTATTAGACTATTTTACAGGAACTTCTTTTCCACAGCCCATAAAACGGAGGAAAGGGTCCTGAAAGATATTGTCAGTAGAAACGTTATCCCTACAGACAAAAATCAGAAGATGCAACTGACGATTTACTATAAAACCAGAAAAACGGCCAGCCTACTCATGAGAAACTCTACAAACACAAAGCAGTACGCTTTAAAAGAGACCAACGTCGTCTATGCCTTCAAATGCCCTCTTGGGGAGTGTAAGCCTCAAAAAACCCAGTACATAGGCAAGACAACAACATCTCTTTCCAGGCGTTTAACGATGCATAAGCAACAGGGCTCCATTAAGGAACATATAATCTCTTCCCACAAACAAACCATCACCAGAGAAATCTTAGCAAACAACACAGAAATCATCGATAGATACAGTGATAGCAGGCGGCTTGACGTTTGCGAGGCACTACACATCAAGAAGTCAATACCAGCAATCAACAGCCAAATAATGAACAACTATATTCTACCCACCTCAAGACTCCGCTCCAATATAGAAGCATCAAGAAATATGGACCAATAGGCTTTCTACAATTACTTCCACTCAATACCCATTGTTTCGTGTTCTGTCTTGTGTTTGAATTTAATACCCATTCAATACCCATTGTTGAAAGTTTGTTTTCACCTCATCCACCTCACCCAAATGTAGATATAAAATCGAAGATGTGTAAGCTCTATTCAGTTTCAGTTGTGTGTTTGTAAACTAAAGTCTTTGAAAATGTAATAAGTTCTACGAAACACGCTCAAGTGTCGCGTCAGACTAGAAATAAAAATGAATTTTGGAGAATTGATCTTTGAATTACCATCAACAGTGAAAAGAAACGTAAGAAAGATAGAGAAAATTCGTGTTAGAATTATTAATCTTACTTTTTCGGTCATATTTAATAATATATGTCTACAGGAAAGACTGCTACCAAAATATACTAATATATATATATATATATATATATATATATATATATATATATATATATATATATATATATATATATATATATATATATATAATGTCGTAGCTAGTAGCCAGAACGCACTTCTCGGCCTACTATGCAAGGCCCGATTGGCCTAATTGGCCGAAAGATTTTCTTTATTTTGAATAAATTGTTTCCTATTGGTTTATTTTAAGTAGAATTATTATATTATATTAAGAACATATATTATTGATTTAGTAATGTTAGTTAAGGTTAGGTTAAGATAGGTTAGGTTAGGTTAGGTACGGTTGGTTAGGTTCGGTCATATATCTTCGTTAGTTTTAACTCAAATTTAAAGAAATTAACTTATACATAATGAAATAGCAAGATTTATCATTTCATAAGAAAAAATATTGAAAATATATAAATTCAGGAAAACTTGGCTTATTAGGCAAATCGGGTCTTGCATAGTAGGCGGAGTACGACGTTCTGGCTACTAGGTACAACATATATATATATATATATATATGTCGTACCTAGTAGCCAGAACGCACTTCTCGGCCTACTATGTAAGGCTCGATTTGCCTAATAAGCCAAGTTTTCCTGAATTAATATATTTTCTCACATTTTTTTCTTATGACATGATAAAGCTACCCATTTCATTATGTATGAGGTCAATTTTTGTTTATTGGAGTTAAAATTAACGTAGATATATGACCGAACCTAACCAACCTTACCTAACCTATCTCTATAGGTTAGGTTGGGTAGCCGAAAAAGATAGGTTAGGTTAGGTTAGGTTAGGTAGGTTGGGTAGTCGAAAAACAATTATTTCATGAAAACTTGGCTTATTAGGCAAATCGGGCCTTGCATAGTAGGCAGAGAAGTGCGTTTTGGCTACTAGGTACGACATATATATATATATATATATATATATATATATATATATATATATATATATATATATATATATATATATATATATATATATATATATATATATATATATGTCGTACCTAGTAGCCAGAACGCACTTCTCAGCCTACTATGCAAGGCCCGATTTGCCTAATAAGCCAAGTTTTCCTGAATTAATATATTTTCTCTAATTTTTTTCTAATGAAATGATAAAGCTACCCATTTCATTATGTATGAGTTCAATTTTTTTTATTGGAGTTAAAATTAACGAAGATATATGACCGAACCTAACCAACCCTACCTAACCTAACCAAACCTATCTTTGTAGGTTAGGTTAGGTTAGGTAGGCTTGGTTAGGTTCGGTCATATATCTTCGTTAATTTTAACTCCAATAAAAAATAATTGAACTCATACATAATGAAATGGGTAGCTTAAATGGGTAGCCTAACCTAACCTATCTTTGTAGGTTAGGTTAGGTTAGGAAGCCGAAAAAGTTAGGGTAGGTTAGGTTAGGTAGGTTAGGTAGTCGAAAAACAATTAATTCACGAAAACTTGGCTTATTAGGCAAATCGGGCCTTGCATAGTACGCTGAGAAGTGCGTTCTGGCTACTAGGTACGACATATATATATATATATATATATATATATATATATATATATATATATATATATATATATATATATATATATATATATATATATATATATATATTAGTATATTTTGGTAGCAGTCTTTCCTGTAGACATATATTATTAAATATGACCGAAAAAGTAAGATTAATAATTCTAACACGAATTTTCTCAATCTTTCGTACATTACGCTTCACTGTTGGAGGTAAATCAAAAATCAATTCTCCAAAATTCATTTTTATTTCTAGTCTGACGCGACACGGGCGCGTTTCGTAAAACTTATTACATTTTCAAAGACTTTAGTTCACAAATACACAACTGAATAGAACTTACGTATCTCCGATTTTATATCTACATTTGAGTGAGGTGGAAGGGGTGATGTGGCAATAACACAAGACAGAACAAAATGTGGTATTAATAGGGTATTAATTTCATCAACACAAGACAGAACAAGAGTATTAATAGGGTATTAATCCACCAAAGGTGGATTTGGAATTCACCTTTGCTGCGCGAGGGGCGTGTTCCAGGCTGGATCATTTTTTTGTTCATGGGCGGGAGGGCTCTGTTTTTGCGTTTCGTACAGTTCCTGTTGCCTTTTCTGATCATTGTTTGGTTGTGGTGCGTGTTGCTGTTCATAGTCAGGTTCGTGTGGGGAGGGGTTGGTGGAAGTTGAATTGTCGGTTGTTGCGTTGTCCTTGGGTGCGTGAGGCGTTTCGTGGGTGGTGTGTGGGGCTTGTTGCTCGCAAGTGCGAGTTTTCGTCTGTGTTGGACTGGTGGGAGTGGTGCAAGGTGAAATGCAAGTCCTTTTTTGTTGTGGTTGCGAGGCGTGAGGCGGCGGGGCGGTTTGGTTTGTTGCGCTTTCTTCAGGCGCGGTTGACTCGGTTGTATGTGTTGCTAAATGGTGGGGCTGATTGTTTTGATGCTATTTCGGTGTGTAAGGAGCGCATTTGTGGTTTGCGGGAGGAGTTGGCAGAAGGGGTTCGGGTGCAGGCTCGTGTCGACGAGAGTGTGTCTGGTGAACGGCTTTCTCCTTTTCTTTTGCGAAAGGAGAAAGCCCTTCGGGACTCGGTTCTTTTCACCGGTCTCCAGCGTCCGGACGGTTCTGTTTTGTCTAACACGGATGGGGTCCTGTTGTATGTGCAGCAGGAATTGGGAGCGCTGTATGGGGAGGAAGGGGTGGATGAGGATTTGGCTGCTTTCTTTTTGCGTCACTGCTCTCCTGGTTTGTCGGCTGCGGGTTGTTCCGCTTTGGTGAGGGACGTGTCGTCGGCTGAACTCTGGGATGTGGTGCGGTCTTTCCGTTCCGGCAGAGTGCCTGGCTCGGATGGGCTCCCTGTGGAATTTTATGTGAATTTCTGGGATGTGATTGGGGAGGCTTTTTTGGAGGTGGTGCGATTTTGTTTCCTGACCTGTTCCTTACCCGCATCCCATTATGATGGGGTTGTGAGGTTGCTTCCGAAGCCAGGTGATTTGCGTTTTCTGTCGAATTGGAGGCCGATCACCCTGTTAAATGTTGATTCTAAGGTTGTCTCGAAGTTGCTGGCAGGTCGGTGTCGGGATGTTATTGGTTCTGTGGTTTCGGTTGAGCAATTTTGTGGCATTCCGGGAAGGTCTTTGCTTCAGTGCAATGCTCTTTTACGTGATGTGCTTCTGTGTGCCTCTGAGCTTCGCCTACCTGCGGCGATGCTCAGCTTAGATTGGTCGAAAGCATTCGACCATGTGTCGATGGGCTTTGTGCTGCAGGCTATGGAGAGGTTCGGGTTTCCTCCGTTGTTTCTTTCTTGGGTTCGTATGTTGTATGCCCGCTGTCATAGTCGTGTGTGCATTAATGGTTTTTTTAGTGCCCCCTTTTGCCGTTCGCCGCTCGGTGCGGCAAGGGTGTCCCTTATCTATGCTCCTTTATGTTATTTTTCAGGAGCCTTTGTTTCGTGCGGTTAAGTCATGTGCTCCGGTGCTGTGTTCCTGGTTATGTGGGCTTCTGCCTTGTGTGTGTGGCCCTTTTGGGTACTTTTATCCGTCATGCTTCATGTAATTTTTCCCTTGTGTTATTTTAATTTATTTTCTTTCTTTTTTTATGCCGCTGGCTTATTATGTGTAGCTGCTCTGTGTGAGCCTTTGTGTTCTCTGTGTTACTCGTGTGGATCTTGTGTTGTGCATGATTGGATTTCTTTTTTATGTTGTATTCTTGTACAAAAAAAAAAAAAAAAAAAGACAGTCTTCATGCTCTTGCATTTGTTCTGTATAATGTTTGTTGTCTTAAGAGTTCTTTGGGTTCTTTACTATGTACTTTGTCAGGCTTTGTATCTGTTTTATTGTGTATATTGTACTTTTATAAATAAAAAAAAAAAAAAAATATGTCAGTGGACAGGTAATTAACGAGTTTCAGGCAGTCAAGGTAATTAACTTCGATCAGGGTTGATCGACTCACACGAAGCTTTCATTTTTTCAGTAATGTAACGTCGGTTATTAATCTGTCAGTGGACAGGAATTTGATTGATTCTTGGGAGAGTAACGTCATTGTAAAGTTAGTTAATATTATCGGTTTAGAAAAAATTATCAGTTCGTGGGATCTTGTACTTAGTCACATGAATTCGTCGGGGTGTGGAAGGCCCAGACGGAGTTCATACCATGGATGTTATAATTGCTGAACCAGTGTGAAAGGTGACGTACTTGTCTTGATTAAATATTGATCTTCGGGATAGTAATTAATTGCTCAAGGGCAGTTAAGAGGTGATTGCCGTTCTCTTAGGTCTTTGGACATTGAGATTGTAGTAAACTATCGAGCGGCGATAGTAACTGATAACGTAACTCGTACTGGGATTAATCAGCTGTCTGGAGTACAGGGATTAATGGGGGTTTACTCACTGAATGCTCCACGGGTAGAGTGTGTAATTCCGAGTTACTAGTGACAGTTGTACAGTTTAATTTGTCTGTGGGTAACATGATTAAGTTAACGTAAGTATTACTTTGATATTAACGATAATCAGTTATTGATTGTTGATTCGTCCGAGGGACGGAGTGTTAATGTTAAAAATTAATTGATGAGGGTAGCTGGAGTTGCCAGTAGCCCCATTAGTCATTGTCATGTCATTGATAGGCTACTAGTTTGATTGCTTGCAACGGCTCATTGCAGGTGAGGGCTGAAAGAAGCGAAGAATAACTGAGAGGAGGTTATTGGAGGCGTGTATCCTAACCTACCTTGTTGTCGTTGCATAGTGATTATAGATTAGTATGTCTTGCTTGCTTGATTGATTCCTTTGTGATCACTCAGGATGTTCAAGTTAGTTAATGTTGCAGCACTCGTGGCTGGTGTCTAGCTGTCAGTGAAAGTGTCACAGGAAGAAATTCGAGAAGTCTTTTGTTGTTGTAATAGTTAGTACTTTGTTGAATAAAGTGTTGTTACGTTGAACACTGTCTTTTCGTTACACCCCACACATTTTATTGATTTACATATGTTTTGTTACTTTGCTAGTCATTTGAGACTGCCTCTGAGAATTAGAGCCGAATTCATAGCACCACACAACAAAAATTTCGTTGTGAGAGCCATGACCTACTCGTTAGATTCGCTCCGGCGAATGACGAAGGTCAGAGGACTAAGTGAAGGGGATTTCAAACTTTTGAGGGCTTGGCGTTTGCTCGTGCCTAATCAGTTGCTCTTATCTGGTCCCAGAGTGGGGAATGAGGTGCTTAATACACTTACGTGTTGGCTAAGCAAGTCCTTCCTCAGGTGACCCATCTAAATTTTCAATTAAAGTCGACGGATGTAATATTAGAATATCACGACAGGAATAAGGATAAAAAAATTAAAAAAATTTGAAAACCACCAAAGTTCTAAAAATGTTCACCATTTCTTCAAAATTTTCCTGTTCATCTTGTAAGGTATTGTAGTCCTCCTCTCATTTCTGACTCGTCTCATTAACATGGCATCATCTCCAGACATTGACAAGAATGAGCATACTTACTCTGCTAGATCGTATTCATATATTAGGAACAGGATGGGCCTCTATTACTGACACTTGAGGTACTCAACTCAATACCTCTCTCCAGTTTGAAAGCTCTCATCTTACTATGACTCTTTGCCTTCATCCTCAAAGGCACTCTATTGCCAACTTTAGTAATTTTCTTGATATACCAGCCAGTTTTCCTAGTTTACATAGGAGTCGTTTGTAAGAAATAGTCAAAAGCTTTCTTGCAATCAAGGAGAATGCAGTTGTTACCTATCGTTCGTTACGGCTCGTGACCCTACAGCAGCCAAGCTTTAATTACGTCTAGGGATACCACTGCTGCTCTCTAAAGCGCGTCACCAGTATAACCCCTTGATAAGTAATGAGCACATAAATAAAACTCTTCCTTAGGACTGAAGAATAGATACAAAATATTATATATATATATATTCAAGACAGTATAATATCAAAACACAGATGGTTAAGTTAACTTATACAATAAATGAAAGTATTGTCATTGCACGTAATATATAATAGTAAACTATGGCACAACAAGAAATAACAGACTTATCTCCCACATGTTACTCCTCCTGGTTCCCCGAAGCCACTGACTTTCGCTCTGGCGCTACCCACATTCTCACCTCCCGTCTGCCTCATCCCAGGATGAGGGATGGAAACTAAGGACTTTTTAATATTTAAAACTAATTGAACAACCACTTGTTCTCAAAACACACAAGAATGCAATTTACAGATAATAGTTACTTACAAAATATATAAGTACAATGCCACCTGTTTAATTGCAGGAATTAAACAATTTCCTAACTAAATAAAAGTGACATCTGGAACTCTCAAACTGAACAGGTCCAGCTTTCCCGTATCAATCAGGTAATAGACGTGTGCAAAGGCAACCGCGCTCTTGTCCACTGACGCTGCCACACCTTACGACAATTTACCAAAAAACACAATGTGTGTACATATACATGCAATGATAAAATAAAATAAAATTTATTTTAAATTTATATACGTATTCTGCTAGGAGTACGTAACACTTCCACCTCCAAGAAAAAAAAAATGCAATAGATTGAAGATCAATGGCATTTTTTCAAAGGAAAATGTATGACACTTGAGATTTATGGTATTGATTACACCAAACATGTATAAGTAATAAGAACACATTTCTGGACAAATATGAAAACACTCCAAATATAGTCTTACAGGAAACTCAGAAATTTCAGTCTTATGACTATGTTCTACATATGTGTCACTGGAGTATGCAAATTTATCTCTCCAAGGTACTATCTCATTTATTTCACTTTGTTTCAGATCATATTTCACACTTCTATCTACAACAGTATCATTAGTAGCATGAATAGAATTGTCAATAAAGGTAGCTGCTTTCATACAGTTATCACGGCAATTTAGCTTTTCATTTGTTTCTACTCTTTCTCGAAGATCAGTTTCATATTTCCATGTGATCCCTTTTCCACATGGTGAAGTTTTCCAAGACAGACTCCATTTTCCATTACTCCCTTTTTCTGGAGCTGAACTGCTAAATTGAAGCTGACTGGATGTTGAGTAGATTTGGGACTTCTCCTGGGTATGCTCTGACACAGACATCTGCTCTTCATCACTCTTGATCCTCTGTGGAACACATACTCTCGCCCAATGGATACTAAAATTAGAGAAATTAGCATTAAACCTCACAATTATGTATAGGATTTTCCCATTCATAGAACCTTCCGAAACACAAGACACCGACTTAGCAAACCTTTGACCTTCAAACCAAGAAATACAACCCAAGATAAGTGCAAAGACTACCTGATCGAACTGACTCAGATGATCCATAAGGAACACAGAAATCAATTTCCTCATAACTCTGTCATAACGATCAGTGAAAGAAAACAGGCATATGCCTAGGCACCATATCTCAATCAGAACTCTCAAGACAAGTTCACACCCTCTGATGGTGAACTTGAACACAACACACACTTTCATCAACCGTCTAGTCTTCCAAAAGACTAAATAAAACATGCCGAAAACTTTACAACCCTCACCATCACTTCCCAAGTGATTTACGTCTGATGACAACCAATCAACCAAGAGGTTTAAGGGTCTTAACATCTTGAAGATGAACAGCAGATTACCTGGGAAACACCCAAGGATAATCTGAAACCCTTCACAATGATTAACACTAGGTAGGATAACCTTATCCCCCAACTTGAATTTCACACCTGGAGCCTCAAACATCTGCTCCCCAGTATGATTTAATCCTTCACCCACAATATGACTCTGAAAGTCAACTCCAATATGACTCTGAAAGTCAACACCACACTTAAGTGGAACATACACTTTTATCACTCGTGCATCAAAATTAACTGGATCTGAATATAGAGACACTGCTCTAGCATAACTCACCACTTCCTCAGAACTGGATGCACAACCTACTTGAGTAAACTCTCTCTGCTCAACCACAAGGCTTGACAAAGATGTCCCACAGTCCATTACTTCACAAGAAAATGGCTCCTGCAGAATAAAAGTAGACTTCAACATCCTACACACACTCTGACTCAATGTACACAATGAGAAATACTTACTCCACATAGAATAAGAACCACAACTCCGCAACTTAGATCCAAATGGTACTTTACCACTCTTAATGATTTTACCAAAATTTCCTCCCATGACTTCTGGAGCTGCTTGGAGTACTGTCTGCTCACAATCAATAATATCACTACCAAGCTGGGTCACATCCTCACAGACAACTAAAGAGGGAGACTCAATGGGTCTCCATCTACTCAACAGAAGCTGATCCTCTGGCTGCTTTCCCACACTCTCCAAAACTGGATCTACAGTACAGACTGTCTCCTTGCTTCTCTCTGAAATCTTAGGGTCAGTTCTACTCAAAGCACATAAATGAAGGGAATCTGAAGCGAGCGGGCAAGTAACAGGTAGTTTGACCTCCTCCCTTATTATATCACCTTGACTAGGGTGAGGCGGGGCCTCTACAACGGGCTTACTCTCGACAACTGATTCTAAACTTGGAGTGAGCGGGAATACTTTTGCCAACCCGACATCTTGTCCTAAACCATTCACTTGGCTGGAATACAGAGTCGTGGCTTTTAAGTTTCTCTTAACTCCTGGCACAACGTTCGTAGTGAGCGGGCAAGACAATGGTACATGGACATCCTTTCCCAATTTATTGGAATAAAGCAGAGTCATAGTATCAGGCTTACTCTCAACAACTAAATCGGCCACACAGGAATCTGGAACAACCACATCCCACTTCTCCACTGAAGGGGTACTGGTTACTGGAACAAATGCTTGAGTAACAACATCAGAACTGACAACTGGATTTATATTAGTACTGACATCAGCACAGGTAGAAGGGACAAAACCATCTTCTACAACAGGTTCATTCATAGAACTAACTTCAGCACAGGCAGAATAAACATGGTCTGCAACTGGCTGTTTACACAAACGGGGATCATTCTCACCCACAACATGATTTATGGCCACATCATTACCCAATATAACATCCACACCTGGGATGGGCAACTGTGTACTAACACCCACAGTGCATAAACGTGGTGTAATGGTGGATCTGAAATTAATGTCTATTAGAGGTACAGTTTTACATCCTGCAACACTCTGAAGAACAACAAACTTTCCAGTATCTCTCTTTTCAACATCAGAAAGAATACTGGATGAAATTATGGTTTGGGAAGCACCTGTATCACGAAGAATAACCACTGGCTTCCACTTCCCATTAATACACAAGACTTCACCTGAAGACATATATGGTGAATACTGTTTCACCCAATTGGGGTTTACAGTTACATGTTTATTAGTAAGTTTATTTTGCACACCTCTGCAATAAATGAGACCAGTTGGTCTTAACTCAGGGTGCAATATAAAACATGAATGAATTCCATGGCCTTTTCTCTTACAATGGGAACAGGACCTTACAGTGGACACACCTGTGGAACCAACTGTAGGTTTAGAAATAACCTTATTATTATTTGACATTCCTGACAATGAAGTAGCAGGGTTAGGTTTTGTAAGAGGAGAGCTCATGGGAGTAACTGGAGTACTAGGACTGGATGGATTCTGATAAGGAGTTCGGTGAGCATTATAATTTACTCTACGACTAGACTTAGGTGAAGTGGCCGTAAACTGGGCCTTAGTCAACAACTCATGCTCATCCGCGAGCTTTGACAGCTCATAAATGTCTGTTACATTCTTTTGTTCTGCCATAAAAGTAGACAACTGGTCTGGGAGACATGACAATACTTCTTCCATTATAAGAAGATTCTTTAAAGCATCAAAGTCAGTGATTGAAAGTGACTTTAACCATCTGTTACAAAAATTCGTCTTCTGACGAGTAAAATCTGCTATTGTCTGATCCCTTATCCTCCTTAGATTTCTAAACTTTTGCCTGTGTGCCTCTGGATTTAATTGATAAGCATTTAAGATGCTTTTCTTTACAAATTCATAATCAAAGCTATGAGCGTCAGGTAGGGATGTGAAAACCTCCTGACTACGCCCCTTAAATTGAGACTGCATAATGGCTACCCACTGATCCCTTGGCCAGTTCATACTGATGGCAATTTTATAAAAATGTGCAAAGAAAACCTCAGGATCCTCCTCATTGAACTTTGGTAACTCTATATACTTATGCGTCCTGATGGGATTATTATCACTATTTATTGAAACATTACTAGTATTTCCATGCCCAGCTGCCATACGCTGTGTTTCAAGCCTGAAGTTAGTGTCAGCCATTTGTTGTTGAATCTCTAATTGCCTAGTTTGTTCCTCGGCTTGTTGCTTTTTTGTGGCTTCTATTTGCAACTGTGCCTCAATTTCTAAACGTCTAGTCTCAAGCTCCCTCCGCTGAGCTTCAACCTCTAATATTTGCTGTTCTTTTTGAGCTTCAAGTTCTAATCGGCGAGCTTCTAACTCAAGACGCTTTAACGTCATCTGATCACTCGACTCCTCTTTTAACTCTTCTAGAATTTTTTCATCTAACTCCCCATTCTCAACAAAATGTGTCACAATGACTTTCAATATTTGGGCTTTAACCATTCTATTGTTGGCGGTCAAATCCAACTGATTTGCCATTTGTATTAACTTAGTCTTTTTAAGGCTCTGAATCCTTTCAAAGTCTGGGTGAGCCACCAACGCTGCAACTTTCTCCTCCATCGTTACTAACACTTGGCACTTGATTCACAAAAATAATTAAAAACAATGGCACTGCACTACACTTCACTGTAAAATTGTCACCACACTGAAATTTCGCTTGGCCTCACTGCACAAACAAAATATATAGGATGACTTACCTCAAAATCGTGAAACGTTATTACTTGACACACAGGAAGGCTTGCTTGGCACATGGAATAGTTCTTAAGAAACACACAGACACTTGACACAATGGTACCTAGGAAGGCAAGGTTAGATTAGCATAATTAAGGTTAAGTGGGAACAATATTTCCCGGCACAGGCCCCCATAACTCTTTGTTACCTATCGTTCGTTACGGCTCGTGACCCTACAGCAGCCAAGCTTTAATTACGTCTAGGGATACCACTGCTGCTCTCTAAAGCGCGTCACCAGTATAACCCCTTGATAAGTAATGAGCACATAAATAAAACTCTTCCTTAGGACTGAAGAATAGATACAAAATATTATATATATATATATTCAAGACAGTATAATATCAAAACACAGATGGTTAAGTTAACTTATACAATAAATGAAAGTATTGTCATTGCACGTAATATATAATAGTAAACTATGGCACAACAAGAAATAACAGACTTATCTCCCACATGTTACTCCTCCTGGTTCCCCGAAGCCACTGACTCTCGCTCTGGCACTACCCACATTCTCACCTCCCGTCTGCCTCATCCCAGGATGAGGGATGGAAACTAAGGACTTTTTAATATTTAAAACTAATTGAACAACCACTTGTTCTCAAAACACACAAGAATGCAATTTACAGATAATAGTTACTTACAAAATATATAAGTACAATGCCACCTGTTTAATTGCAGGAATTAAACAATTTCCTAACTAAATAAAAGTGACATCTGGAACTCTCAAACTGAACAGGTCCAGCTTTCCCGTATCAATCAGGTAATAGACGTGTGCAAAGGCAACCGCGCTCTTGTCCACTGACGCTGCCACACCATACGACAATTTACCAAAAAACACAATGTGTGTACATATACATGCAATGATAAAATAAAATAAAATTTATTTTAAATTTATATACGTATTCTGCTAGGAGTACGTAACAGCAGTCAGCCAAGGCCTCTCTCTCTCCTGTTATATTGTCGTAGTTGGTGGGAGGGTAAAATTCTGCAAAGACTGCAACTGCATGCAACACCATCAATTTACAGAACATATATGAGAGAGCAGCTGCACAGATATGCTGTACCTCAAATGGAGAGTCATATCATACCACACTAGTCTCCAGAAAAACAATGAGGTATCTCCGTCACTGGATTATCAGCTTTGCTCAAATGTGTGAACCCACTTCTAGAGAAATGACTGCAGTGGTTCCCTATAAATATTTAGTATTTTAGTGTTCGTAGGCTGTAGGGCCTCGATATTCAGAGCCGGTACCAAATAATCAGCAGTGACAATAAAGGCATAATAAATAAGGGGGCAGTACTTAGGGAAATGCTGACGAAAAGACTCTGGTACTAATAACATATTAACTCAATAAACTTGCTTACTAATTCACAATGAGCTTGACCTTGCGGTAATCAAGAGTGTAACGATAAATCTCAAACCATACACAGCGGGAATCGTTCCCATCAATCTGGGATGAAGAGATACTCGGTCTCTACCCACATGCATTCGGCCAATGTGAACTAGCTGAACACTATGGAACACTCTGACACTGATCATTGATTCCCGTTCCACACAGGACACTCCGGGCAGTGGACGTTAAAACACATGAAATGCACAATCAAAAATCATTGCACCAAAATGCTCACAGCATAAATCACTGTGATTTATATTATAAATAAGTCAATAACACGTCACTGAGACACTAATCATAAATTAATTAAACACGTCACCAAGATGATAATTATAAATGAGTTAATAACACGTCACTAAGACAAAAATCATAAAATAATTAAATATACATCACTGTGGTTGTGGCAATAATCATGAATTAAATAATAACATGTTACCGAGGCATTATACATAAATGAACTAAACACATCACTGAGACAATTATGCAATAATTAAATATCACCCGTCACTGAGATGACAACACAACAATGATAATGCACTATAAAGTTGGGTGTGTGTATGTAACCAGTATAGAGATGAGAGGTGTGCCGTGAGGTGTCACTGGAGGGTGTGAGAACCACACTCACACCCTCCAGTTTCCTCGATCTACTTCACACGTGTTGTTGGTGATTGAAGACGTATCTATCAACCGGGTTGCTGATCACAGGATTAGCACAAGGAAAGAATAATAATGATAAATGTAGAGATTGGACTTACAGCAGGCTGGCCTCATATGTTCTCACTCTCAATACTCATACAACATTGACAGCTCCCCCAATACCAGCTCCTTGGCAGCTGGTATGCCACAACTGCAACATCACTAAGGCGTGGCAAGTAGATGACAGATTCATGCCGATACTCAAAGCACGTGGAACGCCATGCGAGTCCTTCACAGGTGTGGAACGGGATCTGTAATCACACCAGCCACATATGGTGACTGGTGTCTGACACAGCACGGTGGTAGTGATGATGTATAATCAATGGATCACACATTGTGCAAGATTCACAATAAACTTGACTTTACATTGTATCTGGTTAGGACACAGTGTGGTGGAACAGTTGGAGACAATGGGCCATACGTGGCTCGTTCAGGTGAGAGGCAGGTGGCAATGATGTCACGTGGGGGGAAGACTCAGCACTCACAGTATGGTGTTGGAAGCTAGTGTGATTACTGACACGTGGGGGGAAGACTCAGCACTCACAGCACGGTGTTGGGAGCTAGTGTGAGCACTGACACGCGGTGGGAAGACTCAGCACTCACAGCACGGTGTTGGAAGCTAGTGTGATCACTGACACGTGGTGGGGAAGACTCAGCACTCACAGCACGGTGTTGGGAGCTAATGTGATCACTGACATGTGGGGGGGAGACTCAGCACTTCCAGACAGTTAACTTACTACACACTGATCATGTTATGAGCTTATGTTTATTTGATTGCCTGGAACAAGTTACAAGATCACGTTAGTGGTCAATTAACTTTATTGATATAAGTCCATTCTAGACAAACTATGGATTCGGAATGACTTTAGGAGGCTCTAGGTGGGCTCCACCAGCTTACCCATGGGTATAACAGTCCAGTTTATGGGTTGGCCAATTAGACAAAAGCAATGGTGCCTAAACTAATGAGAAGCGGTTACCCATTCCAGCTAAGCCTATGACATCATGAGTACAGCATGATTGAGGCCATTAATTGATAGGGAATTCAAGACAATCAATGCTAGGTTCCTAACATTTTAACCTCAGGCTTGAAAAACGTTCCCCCTTGTCTCCTTCCAATAGTGAAGCTTGGTGTCTGGCCCTAGCTTCGGTAGATGACAGACGTGTTGCATCGGTGCTCCAGCAGTTGGTGTTGTTTGCTAGTTCGGCCGGTTGGGGGCGTGTGTGTCTCTGCCCGCCTGTGCTGACGTGGCGTTGCGATGGGGGTCCCTCTCCCCACTGTCGTCCGGGCTCAGTCTGTGGGACTAGAGTTCTCTGTGCGGGCTGGTTACCCAGAGATTGCGCTGGCTTGTGATATGCTCTCTGTCCCTGTGTTTGAGATTTATGGGGTCGAGTTGGTAACGGCCCGTAGGGCCATTGTGAAGTTCTCAGAGGTGGCGGCGTATCGCAATTTTCTCCGGCGATACGAGGGGCGAACATTACCCCTGCCGGATGGTGCGGGCACTGTCACCCTCTCTGATAGAAGTGGTGCACTTACTTACGTCAGTGTGCATGGGGCTCCCTTGGAGTTTCCAGAGGGTCTGCTACGGCGGTATTTCGGCCGGTTTGGCGCAGTAGTTAGTGTGAGGGTGAACGTGGTGTCTTCTAGTCCTCTTATAGGTGTGAGGTCTAACATTCGCACCCTGGGCATGAGACTCCGGGCGGATAATCCGTCCTCTGTGCGCCTTATGGGGTACAACGTTCGGGTGTTTTACACCCGCCACCCGCGGACGTGTTATCGTTGTGGTCTTTTGGGCCATCAGGCTGCTGCCTGTTCTGCGCCTGCCGTTGCACCAGTGAATCTCTTCAGTGAGGAGGATATTCCGCTACTTCCTGTGGGAGATGATTCGGTGGATGTGGACGTCTCTTCGGCTGAGGAGGTGCCATCTGTTTCAGCTGTTGCTCCGCCTGTTGCGCCCCCCTGTTGTTGTCGCCTCTCCTCCGGTGGTTGTCCTCACCTAGTGCTCAGCCTGTTCCGGCTGGTGTCCCTGAGCCTCTTCCGTCTGCCGTCTGCTCAGGCCCCTCGTCTTCCTGTTCTTCCTCTGCTGCGTCTGTCCTGGTCCCTGCACCCTCGCCGTTTGTGCTGGGCGATGGGGTGGCTGCGGAGCCTCCTGCTGTGTGTGTGTTACGGCCCTCTCGGGACGCAACGGGGTCCTTACTCTGATGTTGTTAGAGGAAGATATATGTATCCGTTCCCAAGCCAGTATTGGCTATCAAGGGATGAGATCCGTGACGCAAGTAACTTAAAGGGAGTAGGGAAAGAAAGCTAAGAACTTAATATTATAATTATTACCATCACCGATTAAATATATAAAAATCAAACGTGCACAGGGGGAGGGTATTAACACTATACAAGGGGATTAATCCATAATCGTTGTCTTCTGCTGAAGACGCTGGTGCCACAACTCTCGGTGCCGAGTCCTTGGCGCTTTCTTCTTGGCCACACAATGAATTATCCAAAGAAGTTGAGCCTACCCTGGCCACAGGTCAGCCAAAACACAGGTCCACTGGGGGCACCGCCGTGGAGGCCGTCAACCACACGTCCAGCTGGTCTGCTGGCAGGTACTGAGCCACCAAGGCTGGTACGGCCACTCCACGAACGATATAAGGGGTACGCCCTAGACAGGAGTCTCGTGTGATATCACAAATCACCCTCCTGTCCTCAATACCCCAGTGGATGATCGTCTCCAACAGTCGGTCCCGGGTAAATCCTTTTACTGCCACTCCACTGGCAGGCTTAACACACCACAGTGTTCTTCCGGGGGGACGACTTCACAACAGCTGCAGCAACGTTCAAGGTATGGAGACTGGCTGCCTCGGGTAGACTGACTCAACCCTCAACACAGCGGTCCCAGGTCGACTCTGTAAGCAGACACGTCATCAATAACCGGGACACTAATACACCTCACTTACGGGCTCGGGCACAAACACCTGACGTATCCAGCCCATAGATGGCGCTGTCGTCGGAGCACCACCTCACCAGAGGTCAGGAGCGGCGGTGTTGAGCGCGGAACCAGACTGGAAACTGGTCCTCGAGGCCAGTACACGCTGTCCTCACCAGGTGTCGTCGTCCGTTTGGCGGGGGTTTCGGGAGCTGACCCACAGATGGCGTGGTTGTCACTGCTCCAGGCTCGGACGTTGGATCCGGGTTCGTAACAGTGTGGTCCGGTTCCTCCTGTGGTAGAGGCTGCTGCCGTTCTGCGTCGGTTCGTTCGGCTAGTGGTGCCCGTGCCTCTGGATCTGCTTCCGGCTCTGACGATATCCGGCCGGAGCCCAAACGTTCCAGGCGTTCGTCTACGGCCTGGGCTGATGTTGGGGACTTTAGTGACTGTGGGTCTTCAGGTGTTGACAGCGTGGATCCGGCTGAGCCGTTGTCTTCGCGGTTAGTGGTGGCGAAGGTTCATGTGCCTGCTGGTGCTGATGCCCGTGTGTCGGGTGTGTCTCCTGTGTCTTCCTCGCCCAGGGGCTCTCCGCAGTGGGGTGTGGTGGCTTCCGCTGCCAGGGATGGTGCGGATGCTGGTGCTGGGCGTGGCTTGGTGGTGACTATACGTAAGGATACGCACCGCCGTGATTCCCTGCAGTCGTCTGGTGGTGTGCCCATGGCCGCTGGTGCCCCTGTGGTGGTGCCCTCTGTCGAGCCCCCTCCTGCGGTGTTGTGCCTTGAAGACCTGGAGGCCCGGGTTGCCGAGTTCCTGCTGCTTGCTCGGCCGGAGGACTTTTCAGGTGGTCGGGTTCCGGGATTATGGGATCGGGTGGCGGCTACTGGCATCCGGAGGGACACCGTGTGGGTTCCACGTCTGCGGGTGTTTGTTTCCGAGGTTCCGGTTCGCATGGCGCCCCCAGTGATAGGTCACGCCTCCTGGACAATGTGGCTGCTTTGGGAGGCGTTCAATGTGCGGTTTCCACCGGATATGTTCCCGGGCAAATATGTACACTGATTTCATGTTACTGTAGTTGTTGTTTTTGTTGGTATTCTTGGCTAGTTGGGTGCTGTGCGAAGTGTCTTGTTCTGTTTCTTGATGTGCTTTATGTTGTGTTTTATTCTCGGTCCCTCAGGCCAGTGCATGTATGTTGTTGTGTTTGTACCTGTTTTGTTTCTGGTTTGCATGGTTTGCTTGTTTATTATTATTGTTTATTTTGCCCTCGCCCTTTGTTTGTCACGGGGCGGATGGTTTGGTGTGAGTGTTTTTATTCCTGTATTGTTTCTGTGCTGTACGTTTGACCTGGTGTTTTCCTAATGCTTTACCTGTTGTACGTGTTTGTTCTTTGTTTTGTTTGGAATGTATTGTGATTGTCCTGTTATGTTTCCTGTTCTGCCTCTTGATGTATGTTTTGTTTTATGAAGGTTTTGTTTTGTGATGTTACTGTGCTTGCTTGTTTGCCATTGTATTATGTTTTGTGCCTTGTTGTATGCTGTATTTTTCTATGCATTTATCGTGTTTGTGTTTTGTTGTGCTTTGCTATCGGCCCTTCTGGCCGGTGGTCTATTGTTTTATTTTGTTCTGTTCTGTATTCTGTGTTTTTATTGTATTTAAATTGCATGCTTTGCATGTAAAAATAAAAATAATAAAAAAATAGTGAAGCTCATAGACATATGACTTGTGATGTACATACGTTCAACTTGCTGTAATTAATTGGCGGGCTATGCATACACTGACCCTTGTAGTACCTTTGGTCTACTGATAACGTGGACTATCCGGAGATAGCCAGTATGGTAGACCTAAGTCCCTAATTAAAATATCTGGACCAATGGACTAAAACACTGTGCACGCCGACTATTCCACACTGACGTGCCTACTGTCGTGTAATCACTTGCACAACAACCCTTCGGCTGTGCACCCGATCAGGTGATGGGGTGGCTAAATATGCTCAAACTGGGCGTCCCATCAGGTGATGGGGTGGCTAAATATGCTCAAACTGGGCATTCCATCAGGTGGAGTGGATAAAATGCTCAAATTGCGCATACCATCAGGTGATGTGATGGCTAATTATGTTCAAACATTTCATCCCCTCAGGTGAAGTGTTAGGGTACCCCATATGATTTGAAAGCCTTGCTCATATATGGGGGTTTATATTTGTTTCATCAGACCTCCAGAAACCATCTCACATCTTATAAAATATCATAAAACCTGCCACTCTCCTTCGAGGGCGTTAGTAAAAAAGTTGAAGACCATATCTTACACATAACCATTCTGTTTCTGATAGTGCTGGGCAGCCTAGGAACAATCGAATATTTAACAATATCAAAAAAGTGATTAGCATGTATATATTTACAGGCAAAAGTGTGCTATGTCCTATAATAAGATTTAGGCACATATGTATATATTAGTATGAACAAATACATGTTGTTTGTACATTTAGGAACATACATCTGTATTTACGATATTTTCCAAGCTATACATTAGGAACACCACTTTTAACACATCAGTACAACCTGATTGACAAAGTTATACCAGTGTGGCACCTCATCTCACTTCTATAGTAAAAAACTCCATTTCTCCGGGTCACTACATGGCAATGGCTATTAAAGATTGATCAGGAAAGTGTAAAGTAATGAAATTAGGTGAAGGGAGCAGGAGGCCGAACCCGAGGTGCCATCTTTGAGGCGAAATCCTACAAGACTCATATACAGAGAAAGATCTGGTGGTTGATATCACACCGAACCTGTCCCTAGAAGTGCACATCAAAAGGATATCATCAACGGCATATGATAGATTGACCAACATAAGAACTGCCTTTAGAAACTCTTGTAAGGAATTATTCAGAACCTTGTATACCACTTGTATCAGACCAATCCTGTAGTATTCATCTCTAGCCTGGAGTCCACACCTAGATAATCACAAGACAAAGTCAGAGAAGATTCAGCGGTATACCACCAGACTAGTTCCAGAACTGAGAGGTATGAGTTACGAGAAAAGACTACGGGCGCAAAACCTCACGATCCTGGAAGACAGAAGAGTATGGGGAGACATGATCACCATCTAACAAACAAAATTTCTAAAAAAAATTATCAGGGGAATTTTCAGGCAAGACAAAGACAAACTATTTAGCATGAGTGAAACATGAAGGGGATACAGGTGGCAACCTAATACCCAAAATGAGCCACAGAGACATTAGAAATAATTTTTTCAGTGTCAGGGAAGTTAACAAATGGAATGCACTAGGAGGTGATGTGTTGTAGGCAGACTCCATACACCGTTTAAAATGTAGATTTGATAGAGCCCAATAGTCTTTTGAATCTGTACACCAGTTGATTGACAGTTGAGAGGCGGGACTAAAGAGCCAAAGCTCAAACCCCGCCAGCACAACTGGATGAGTACACCAACAGCTAAAACACAAGAGGTAAAAATTATTTACTTGGGTTTTTTGTTCTTACTGAATGCTTATTAACAACGTCAGGAGAGAAAAAAAATCATATTTTTTTTTGCTCACTACAAGGTAGACAGGAGGGCAGCCAAGGGGGTTAAGACAGGTGTGAAATCCCATTCTCTGACAGTTGGTCAAACAGGAATCCCTGCTGATGCTTAGGAACAAAGTTTATATGTTGGAAATGTTTTATGAACCATCTTTTAAACAGTCTCTCTAATATCTTAAAGAGAATACATGTTAGCAATATCGGTCTCTAATTCAGTGGCTCCTATCTTCCCCCTTTCTTGTACGTAGGTACCACCGTGGTCATTTAGAAAATATCTGGAAGTTCGGCCATTTCAAGTGAGAAGACTATAGCATTGATAAACACAATGCTGAAGCTGCCCCTTTCAGGATCCATGGTGAGATCTTCACGGGACCCGTGGCTTCCATAACATTCAATTCCTCTTAGTGTTTCATTCTTCCTCTGATATCACTTCTATTGGATCAGTGTTTCTTCTGGTAGTGCCTACTCCATTAGAAGTCTTAGATCTGGGGGCAGCTCCTGTTCTGTCATGAAATCTTCCTGGAAACTTTTAATGAGTTTTTCGTAAACTTTCTTATTACTCGTTGTATGGCCTGTTTTGTGTTGTCTGATCCCTTGTTATTTACCGACATTTTACCTCAATTGGCGATGTAGTAATTTAGGATGACCTTAGCCTTGGATGATATATCCTTATCATATTGCTTCTTTGTTGTGTATGCGTTCTTGGATGATATATCTCTTGAATATATGTTAAGGTTCTCCTCTGTCCTGTGGACCATGAACTTCTTGCATGCTCTTTTACTTTAACTTTTTGCCTCAAAGTAGTGTCTGTTAAATTATAGGAATTTTGTTTTATCTTTGCTCACTTATCCCATATGGGCAATATAAATCTTCTTTCAGTTACTTTTCATTTGATTATTATTAAGGTCATAATTTTTTATACAAATTTTTCTCCTAGTTACATATCCCAGGGTATTGTTACGAAGAATTTTCTAACCATCTTAGACTCGCCTTTAAGGAAAACTAGCTTTCCATTTACGTCTCCTCTTCATTTTCCTACAGCCTTCCTAAAAACTGCAGTCACAATGTTTAAAGACCAGTTCAAATTGGTCACTTGCTCCATGTTCTCAATGACCATTTTGCTCTATGTAAGGACTAGATCCACTTCTGTTGATTGGTCTCCCATTCATCTCCGTGTTTCCTCTCTAACATATTCTGTTAGGAAGTTTCTCTAAGCAATTTCTATCAGTTATGCTCTGTTTCTTCACGCTCTTTCTGATCCATTGATTCCCAGTTAATTGGCCTATTATTGACACCTCATAAAACTAGAAGCTTTGCTCTCAATCAATGGGTTAAATGTATGATATTTATCCAAGCTATGTTTGCTTTCCTATATTCTTGTCTGGGTCATCTATGTTACTCTGGGAAACTATAAATCTACACCACAACAACTTGTTTTCCTTTCACTGAAATCATTTGTGCAACATATTCTTCATTGTTGGTATCCCCTTCAAAAATGTTATTTTCTAACCTTTATCTACTTGATACCTGGTAATGTCAGTGGAATATTGCCTTAGGGATTTTTTAAGGTACAATAGTTATTAGTATGGATATTATATTGATGTTATTTTCAAATGTCCTTTTTTTAAGATTTTTAGGCTCATTATTGATATTCTGTTCTCATTATGGGTATCTCCCTAGTTAAAGGGGGGGGGGTGGTTACTTGGTAGGTTCGTGTGTAGAAGGTATGAAAAGGTTTGGATGATTGGTTGGAAGAGATATCCTGGAAGAGGAGGTCACTGAGGTAGTGGTCGTGGTTATTGTAGTAATTGACAATAGGATTGAGTGGGGTTTGAGGGTTGGGAGCACATAATGGATATTGTTATGACTAATATCGCATTCCAATCTCGATCATGCCTTTTCCGGATTTAGTATAAATTTTCCAACCTACTTGAACATACTTGATGGGCCAGTGATAATTTTAGTTCAAGTGTACAAGTGTGTGCAAGTTGTGCAAGTTGCACGGAAGTGTGCTAGTTGCACAGTTTATTAGAAATTTTACTTTAATTTTTTTTTAAGTTATCATTTTCTGACATTTTATAATATGACAGTTTGCAAACGACTCTGCACCAGAGGACTTTTTTGCGCCAATCAACACGGGACCCATGGTCACGTGACCAGCAAGAGGGAGCTACAAGACGTCTCGTTGGTTAGCTGTTGGCCTAATTTTAGTCGAGGGAAGGTGTGCCAGGCCTTCGCTGGCATCCGTCCAGAGTTTTTGAAGAAATTTGGTAAGCTACATGTCCATAATTTGTTGATTACTGGGACATTCTGAAGTCACGAGGAGAAGCCTAATTATTCTCAAATAGGTACAATCATCAGTTGATGATTGTACCTATTTGCAGGTACAGTTGCATAGTTAATGCAATGGGAGGTGGCTAACGTGTGGTAGATGGAGAAACGGTCATCCAACGACCTGTGCAGGACCAACGTGTGGGTGGGGGTCTAGGCTTAACTACACCTAAGTTTTCTCAAGGATTGCTACAGAGCTATGGACAGTCCTGATCGGCAAGGATCAGTTGTGAAATCTAAGGTTAGAACAATGCAGTGAAGCAGTCAGCATGTGAGAGACCTGTGACATTCTTGTGCAGTGAAGTTTCGGGAATGCAGTAGCCCAGTTATAGACCAGTACGTAGCAACAGAGACAGTTGCAGTAGCATTTATGTAAAGTGACAGTCTGAGTTTAGAGCAACTTGATACTATTGACGTGCGAGGTGGTAGCCTAGTAGAAACGCTACACCGTGTTGCTGGGAGGGCCCGGGATCGTCGTTCACTCACTAGTTACTTGCAGTCTTCGACAGGTACACAGCTCAAAAACTGGAGTGTAACTTGTATTGTGAGACAGTGCCAGAGCTCCGTCTCCCTATGTACTCAGTTGCCAGAAAAAGGATCATTGTAACGTTTATTTGAGCCTGAGTGTGAACAAAGGAATGAAGAGCGAAGTCTTCAGTGTCGACCAATGTAAGAAGCAGTGAACATCGCGACACCAGTTTTTACCAAAAGTTAGAGAGTCGCCAGTTTAAGAGTCTCACTCACTAGCAAGGACGCTTACAAGTGGGCAAGGCTATGGGAGCCAACTGATGGTCCTCAGCATCACTTGTTATAGTGAAGTAACTCTCTCTTCCCTACCCCTTCAGTTAGTATTCCCTCAGCAGATCGATTTTAGGTTTTAATGGTTGTGATAATATTTCCAAAATTTATTTGCTGTTACATTTTGTGACATTACTGGTATTTATGGTGGAACTCTAAATTGTTTGCCGCATCCTTGTGAGGGCCATAGATTTGTAACTTGTGCATTTCCCATTTCTCTGAAATCATGAATTCACTGTTACAGCATTTGTAAAGTTAATGACAACAGCCTCAGTAACTTTTTGTTTCCTGATTAATTTTCGATTCATTAGTTTTGTGATACTCTGTTGAGTGCATGCAGTAAAGTATAGAAAAAGTAAAGTGCAGTAAAGTATACTTTTGAGTACAAACGGGACATTAGCCGCCAAGCAGTACTGAGACCCATTAGGTGGTTCACTTTCAACTTTTCAGTGAGACCAGTGCGGCCATTTTTTACTATTTCATTTATTCCATTCAATGTTTTTTATTTATTTATTTATATATATACAAGAAGGTACATTGGGGGTTAACAGAGAACATAGAGTTTAAGTTCAAATTACATTCTTGTAAAGCCACTAGCACGCATAGCGTTTCGGATAACATATATGTCATATGTTAAAATATATAACACATGACATTTATGTTATATGTTAATATATATATATATATATATATATATATATATATATATATATATATATATATATATATATATATATATATATATATATTATATATATATTATATATATATATAAATATATATATATATATATATATATATATATATATATATATATATATATATATATATATATATATATATATATATATATATATATATATATATATATATATATTAATATATTAAACTATATTTGTGTCTCCTCTCTGTCATTATTATTGATGACCTGTGCTACTGCTGAGTCTAATTATCTAACAAACACCCTTCGACACTGTGACGAGGTTAATGTCATCTTCTTCTTCTTGAGAATAGGTGCAGTTTGCATGAAGTGTTTACCCTCCCGATGACTGCACCAGGACAAATGTAGGGAGATGCGTTGACGTTGAGGAGGAGAAGCAAGTCAAAAGTGTTAGATGTGACGGGTCGTAGAGAGAGGAGTGGTGACGAAAACAGAGGGGGACGTTAGAGGGAGACTCCCCGCACTGTAGGGCGGGGCGACGAAGTCACGGCGGCAGCTGATCAGACGTGAACTAATACTTTTCTGGGAACTTGTATATCGGAAAGCGCAAGCAGTACGCCTCCCAAATCACCCACGTGTCATCGGGCACCTGGCCACCAGGCGGTGGCCTCGGCTGAGACATCTTATTCGGCACCCTATACACAAACTCCTTCACCCGCGACACCCAGACAGTGGACGAGCACCACGGGACCGGAAGCACCCAGGCATCCCGATAAGGGCCCAACACCGGACCCCCACACGGCAC